>NC_079512.1:24186444-24486444 GCF_000801105.2 Raphanus sativus | reverse complement strand
TTAAATAATAGTATATATTGTTTTTCATTATCTATGTAACATATTTATTAATAAAATTATATAAAAACTAATGTTTTACAAATATTATTATTATTATGAAAATAAATATAAATTATGTTTACATATCAACTTTAATAAAATCATATAAAAATATAAGTAAAAATTAAGAAAATATAAGTAAAATTTAAGAAAATATAAGTAAAAATTATTTAAAACTGAAGTAAAATATTATTTTTAAATGTGAAATTTTGTATTAACGATTGATTTTAGTAAATTATGATTGATTTTGGTGAAAAATTGGGTGATAATATTAACAAATATTGCTATACAATTAATTTTATAATATCTTTAGTAACTATTAATTGAGTTGAATTAGCTAAAAACTTAGTGTGATATTTTGTTGTTAAAAATTTGCTTAACACATCTAAACATGTTTGACCGGCACTGGCAAAAGGGTTATCCTACTTGCACTAAGACTGTAATCATTTTTACTTGTCTTTGGGTCCAAATATTTTTCTGTTGCGTTCAGTGATTTATTTTGTTTCTTTTGATTATCCAGGTAAGCCCAAAATAATGCATCGTGATATCAAGGCGGCGAATATTCTCGTTGACGATACCTTTGAGGCAAAGGTACGTACTCTGAAAACTTGTAGAGAATTCTACAAAGGACTATATATCATAATGTTGAGAATTGTTCATCAGGTAGCAGATTTTGGGCTCACCCGGTCTGCTGTCTGCTGTGGACGCTGATTCTCATGTTTCTATTCGCGTTATGGGAACATTCGAGTACGTGCTCTTACTACATTTAACCTTGCAAACCATAAACATCTATTGACTTATGATTTTTTATTATATTTCTTTGTTGCAGGTACTTGGTTCCTGATTATGCTACTTCTGGCAAACTCAGTGATAAGTCCTACTGTGTTAGAAACAGTTGTTACTTGTCCACTTCCATGAGTCATTTGTCCTGTTTGCAGAGAAAGCCAATGTCTCTTATCCAACAAGTCATAAGTCGAATGTTTTCTTTTCAGAGAGGATTGTGTCATGCGTATTGTGGCTAGGTGGATAGCTTATGCATATACATGCGGTTATTTTAATAAAACACAGTAGTTTTATAACATTCCTAAATCCGACTAATTAAAATAAATGTTATTTTAATAAAGTTATCTTTTAGTATTACCAAAAAAAATTGATGGTTCATCATGTACTCTTCTTCTCAATATGATGATGTAAATGATGCATATATTTTAATGTTAGATGAATATATTTTACAGTTTTCTTTTTTTTTTCTTTTTTTAATTTTACAGTTTTCCGATGTATAAATATGATGATGTAAATGATGGAGCAGTGTTTATTTGGTGAAAGACTACACAAAATCGAAAAAAATAAATCTTAAAAAATAAATGAGTGATGTTTGATACACAAAGCAGTCCCTGTGACCAAATTCTTATTTGATTACTTTTTTACATTCAAAAATAGTGGTAGATGAAACTGCTAAACCATGACAACAGCATATTATTATATTTGTAAATTCTTCTTGAGATATATTCAAACGTCGGTTGCTGAGAAAAAAAAAATTTGCCAGCAACAGAAATATTTGTATTATAAATTTTGTCACATAATTGTATTTTATAGATTAGTTATCATGTACTTTGGTATGTCATATTAACATACATACATTCCAGTTAGCAAAAAAAACATGCAGACATTCCTTCTGATCATTAGGACCAAAACAAATAACTAAACATTCTGACAAATAACTAGCAAGGGCTTTGAACAAGTCTAACACGTACCAATGAATCAATGAACCCCACAAACCCAACAATTACATACCTACAACATACAATTGACCGTGAATTAAGTTGAAGCTCAGACGACCAATAACCTTCCAATCGTCTAACGCATTGAATGCCAGTCTCTTCTATTACTCTCTCCAAATTCTCCCTAAAACAAAATTGTCTTCAAACCTCCACGGGTTATTAAAAACTCTAGCCACATCACCTGTTAGAAACTCTAGGGCCACTAATCACTAAAATGCATACCGCATTATTTTAATACATATATTCATGATAAACATGTCATAACTTTTGTAATTGTAAGATAAAATCATCAAGAACTTCTTTTATATAAAGATAAACCCCAACGAAATTCCTACCACGCCAAAAACCCACTTTAATTTTTGAAATTAACAGCCCATACGCCTTACAACTACTAAGGCTCAATATCCACTCGATTGTCCCATACTTAAGAATTTTAACGCCAACTTCCACGATATGTCTATTAACTAATCCCAACGTACGATGCAAACAGAAGCACAAAATGACAAACATCCAAATAAATCATTTCAATAAGCTTAACAGTCTCCTAATGGCAATGTTACATTAGCATTTCAAGGGTATATAATAACAAACACACACTATTATACTCCAATCCACATTTATCATCTTGAAACTAATGTTGAAATTGAATACAATCCAGTCACTGGAAAACTGGCAAATATTTCACATGTAGTGCAGACGGATAAGATAAATATAATCTATGATAACAATAATAAAACGTAAAATTTAAATCACCTTAAATTTAGGTAAGCTAAAAATTTTGAAATACCTTATTGATAATATATTTATGTGTTTTTCGGTTACTAACCCACCCGTAAGACGGACCAAACCTTAGTATATTATAAAATAACTCAGTCTCAGATTACTTTTTTCATATCTTTTATTAGACAACTCCAATATATTTTAAAAAATCCTAGAACAATATATTTTTGCTTTAGAAAAGAAGGTTAACACAGTCATTTCTCTAATTTTATTGCTTTAGCTTTAAAAATTACATAAAACATCATTATTATGGTTGTAGATAGAAACTAAATCACTTGATATAGTCGAACCATTCACCTAACTGTTTCAAATAATTAATAATCTAATAAAATAGATGAAATTCAAATCTAATTTTTTAATCAATATGTAATATCGTAAAAAAATATATCTAACTTTTTTTTTAGAAACAATAAGTTTATAAATTAATAGTTACATAGTTTTGATATTTCATAGTTTTTCTTTAATCAAAACTTTAATTGAAAAGAACAGTGGTGAAATCAACTAAAGTCCGAGTAAACTAACCAAGGCCCATGAATAACTTATTATCCGTCCGTCTCTACAGCCCATTTCCTTGCAAAATGAAAAAAGATTAGAGAAACAAGACTTGTGTGTTTGCGACTTTCTCGTTCAGATATTCCCATAGGATAATTGAGATTTCCATTTTATCCTTTTTTTTTCTCCAAGCTAATGGACATGGATTGGTCCTGATGAAGGTGAGGGAGTGAGTTATGTCTTAAGATTCTTCGAAGCTAACACAGACAAAAACTGTAATAATAAAAATTTCGAAGCTGCCCATGGCCATGGCCTCTCAGATTATAGCATCTTCTTCACCAACGATTACAAAGTCTCACCTTCTCGCTTCTTACAAAACTTCGAAACCTTATCTCTCTTCATGTTTGGGTTCTTCTTCTCGTTTCTCTCCTTACATTGGTCTAAAGCATATGGGCATCTCAATCTCGCCGAAATATTCAAACCCAGGTCTCGAATTTCTCTATATCATCACAAAGTCGATTTCTTTTTTTTTTTGTGATAATATGTTCGGTTTGTTGTGCAGAGAAGAAGAGAAGATGTAGTAAGGGCATGGTGATTCGTGCGTCTCTGTTTGGCGTTGGAGCACCTGAGGCTTTGGTAATTGGAGTTGTTGCTTTGCTCGTCTTTGGTCCTAAAGGCCTTGCAGAGGTTGGTTAGTAGTAAATTATTGAATTACTCTTTTAAGTTTATACTTTTACTTATTGGAGTATAGGTAAAGCTCTAGATATAGAGAGGTTTTGGCTTTAATCGAGCTTGAATGGGGCTATGATCCGTGCAGGTAGCTCGAACTCTTGGGAAAACACTGCGTACGTTTCAGCCCACTATTAGAGAGCTACAGGTTTGTTTTTTTTTTTTTTTAATTTATTTATTTTCTGTATTGGCTTACATTGGCTTTTTGTTCTGAAGGATGTTTCAAGAGATTTCAAAAGCACCCTTGAGCGTGAGATTGGACTCGATGAAATCTCAACTCCAAATGTATACAACCAGAACAGAATGAACACTGGTACTCCTCCACCACCACCAACACCAGTTCCTCGCACTGAAGATCCCGTGACTGCTGCAAGTGACCCGAGTGAGTGGTCTATGTCTAGTTTTGAAATGTTAAATAAGCAGTTTGATTTGTTTAGATACAAGGTGTTTTCATGAGTGGAATCTAGTTTAAGCTAAGCTGATTTTCCTTGAAAATAAATAAGCAGATGATGTTCAATCACCAAAAGCTTACACAACCGAGGATTACCTCAAGATTACAGAAGAGCAGCTCAAAGCTTTGTCTCCAGGTGAAGCCGGCGATCAAGAAAAGCTACAAACATCTACCGAAGAAAGCCAACCCAAAGGTAAATGAATGAAACAGCAAATCATCTCATTTCTTTAAAAAACCCCATCTAAATCGGTTTGCTGCAGGTACATCAACGGCCACATCCCCTCCAAGACAAGATTGAAAACACCAAAAACTGACTTCAGGATGGATATTTTTTGATCTGCCAAAAGAAATGAAGCTATTAGCTCTCTCTCAGGACATTTTTCTCAAACCATTATGTGCAATCTTTAATATGGATTCAGAAATTGACTCATTTGTGTATTTATTTTCCCATTAGTTGTCTTCTTAGTGATAAATGACGTAGCACAGAGATGTCTTTCGCCCGTGTGGAATCGACTAAATCTCAACTCTCTACCAAAAGAAAAAAAAGAAGAAGAAGCATAACACCGCATCATTAAGTAGAACGAACTACACTTACCCTATTCAAGGCAAGTCACTTGTTACATATTATACTTACCATCTTGAAGGTTCAAGTGACACGAATAAGCCTGTCGCATGACATATGCTTCAAATCCTGGCTTGTCACGCCTAGCTCTTCTTCAGATCCAACAGAGTCTTCTTGAGGGTTGTTTTGCAATTGTCCTCGATTCTGAGCTAGTTTGGTGCGGGCTCTGGGTAGAAAAATATAATGCTGGTTGGGTTCACTTTGGTTAAACTTGCGCAATCGAACCATGGCTCTAATAGAGCATCTCGTCCGTGCATCGTAGCTTAGGATCCGGTTCTAAGAGCATCTTCAACCCCAATCTATAATTTACTGCAAAATGGAATAGAAATGAAATGAATAACTAACAAAAAAAATTATTACTCTATTTATAAAATAATCATCTTTTTGTTTGTTTATTGTTTAATTTCCCATTTCATTTTACAATAAATTAAGGAGTGGGGTTGGAGATGTTCTAAGTCTCTATCAGTTAGCGTTTGTAAGTTTCTTAGTTCAATCACAAGCATTTGAAAGTCTTTGTTTCTTCTCAAGATAGTCTTTAGAAGTTGGTTTGTGTATGTGCCAAAACGTAGATTCAGATTGTGACCATTTTCAAGTTTTTTGTGTGTTTACTGAAGGGTGTTGTAGATTAAATAGTGACCAAATTAGGATGTTGATATGACGAAAGCACAGTTTAAAGTGCTCTAATGAATCATAGGAATAGCAAAAGTCTAGGTTTAGACCGAAAGTACCCAATAGAAAAGCAATTACACTTTTACTCCCTAAAACTTCTTATGAAATGAAACCAAATATTTAAATGTGACGTAATAATACAATAATATGAAAATTATAAAAGTTTACTTTATAAAATCAAAAGCTTACAATATTGAACATATAAGTGACAAACATCGACTTGTTATATTCAAAGAAAGCATTTATTCTTTTATTTAAGTTATTCAAAATGTATAATTATCAATCTCCACATATATAATTATAAGGTTTCTCATTAACTCTCATAAGACAACAGTTGACTCGTTATCGGTTGAAGCATCCTTCACACCTGAAGAAGACTGGACTCTTTTGATAGCTTTCTTGGCCTATCCATTAAATTATCAAATATCAATTATATGGATGAAAACACTAAAAAGGGAACAAGAAAGCTTTTTTTTGGTTACCTCTTCATCCCAATTTGTAAAGATGGTGACGAGTGAAAGACATATAACTTGAACAACCATTGCGCATACGATTCCAAGCCAAAGCCCCTTCAAGTCAAATATGATTAGTACACATTTTGTTTGTTTAGAGTTAAAATTAATTGGTTAACTTGGAGAAAAAAAAATCTGAAATATGAGTGTATTAAATTTAATTTTACCCGACCACCAACGTGAAAGTGAAAACCAAGTAACAAGCCCGAAGGCAATCCAACCAAATAATATGATGCAAGATTCACAAATGCTCCTATCTTCTGCAGCCCACATCCTCTAGCAACCCCTATTGAACCGGTAAAAATATCAACAAACATAATTAGTGATAACCAGACTTAACCAAGTGCCTTTACTTGAGCCCAAAGAAATAAAACAAACCTGAAAGAACACATTGAATACTGTCAATAAAATTTCCTAAGGCGAGAATCGGCATCATGGAGGCTATGTAGGTGACTACTTCTGGTTCACTACTGTAAGCCATTCCCCATAGATTCCTTATCAGTATTAAAATCAATCCAATCACTATGCTTTCTGCAATTGCGATGCAAATGACCACATGCACTGCAAGCTTAGCCACTCTTGGATTTCCTGCTCCTAGCTCATTTGATACCCTAGTGCTGCAAGGATAAAAAGGGAAATTCAATATGGTTTGTATAATATGTTTGATGTTTACATGATTTGGTTTATATATGTTTACCTTGCAGCGCCACTAAGACCAAACGGGATCATCCAAACTATTCCTGATGTGTTAACGCTGCACATAAATACATTATTCTTACTCTCACGCCAAATTTTAATTAAACACTCTTAAATTAGGAAGATAAGTATATATTGTTTTATATATTTTGTTCCTACCAGATTGAGAGAACAGAAGTTTCAATGACTGAGTTTGGAAGAAGGCCTGATACGAGAACAACAAGCTCATAGGACCACATCTCCAAGCTGCACTCAAACAACATTAGAAATAAATAAGATTTGCTAATTAAGAGATCCCCCGTGTAATTGAATCATTAATTTCTATATATATATATATATATATATTGATACCGCATCTCTTTTTATTTACTTTTGAGTTTTTTACTTACCAGACCATAAGTGCAGAAGGAATAGCTAGTTTCATAAAAGGGAAGATGTCGCGTAGAGCCTCCATAGAGAAACCGGTCCAAGTCAGTGAGCAAGAAGGCGATAGCTTGACGTAAGAGAACAGGAGAAGGGCATTAAGCCAATACGAGATAGAGTTAGCCACAGCAGCTCCTTTAAACCCTAAACTCGAGTTCAAAACCAAGACCCAACAAAGGAGGACGTGAAGACAAGTGGTGATTCCAGAGCAGAAGACCACAGGAAACACATTGTTCTGTGCCTGTAGAAACCTGTTTAAGCATTGAAGTAGACCGTAGGCGAAGATGCTTGGGATCATGAATGTTGCATAGGAGCCAGAGAGTGAAGCAATGGATTTGTCTTGCCCGAAGAAGACAAGGAAGTGCTCTGTGTTATACCAGATGATGGAGAGAGGAACAGAGAGTAGTGTAAGAACAAACATTGCTCTTTGCATTTGTATCCCTAACATTCCGTACTTCTTCGCTCCGTACGATTGGCCACAAAGTGTATCTAACGCACTTGCTGTTCCCATCTGTTCATGAATAAATGGAGAAAGGTCAATTTAGTATAGTTTCTTGCTTTACAAGTAAGCAGTCAACGCAATTTGTTAACTCTATATATCTACGCTGTGTATTTAAAATTTGGATCAGTGGACATCATTCACTGTTCCATTGATGGTCGTTTTATCTAAGAAAAAAAAAAAAACTTCAGATCTAAGAGCACCTCCGTAAATAATATGAAGTGGAGGTTCTCACAAAATGATTAGTTGTTAATTAAAGCAAAAATGATTGGTTGGGTTTTAATACCCATCAAATAAGGTTTCAAAAACTCTCTTTTGGATTTTATTAGATGGATATTAGAAACTCATCAATCACTTTTGCTTTATTAGCAACTGATCATTTTTTTAGAACTTCTTTCTCGTATCATCATGGAGGTGCTCTAAGACCATCTCCAATATATTTTGCTATTTTCACCTCTAAAATAGGGGAACTCTATAATAGAGGTGAAATATGCTCTAATGTATTTCTCTAAAATAGCAATCTCTAAAATATAGAGTAAAAAATAGAGGAATGCTATTTTTTCCTCTATAAATAGAGAGAAAAATAAAAATCTCTATTATAGAGGAAGAAATAGAAGTGGGTTGGAGCAATTTCACTTCTAAATGCTATTATAGAGGTGAAAATAGCAATGGGTTAGAGATGCAATCATTTAAGAATATTTTTTTTTCTTGGCGTTTTCGCTTTTTCCATAAAATGACAAATATTTTGTTTTAGCAAAAGAAAAGACAAATATTTTTGCTATTATTAAATTTCAATTGAGTGGCAGAAAAGATGTCCTCGCGTTTTATATTCAAACAAGGTTGCTTGGTTAGTCCACTAAAGGTAAATATTATACTATTATATTTTCTTGGAAGTCAATATCTCCATTTACCTAATCAAGGTTCTAATTTCGACCTTTATTCCTGATTTCCTTGTAAAGATTTTAAGAAACTAAGTTACATTCTTTAGCAAGAAATCAATATGAGAAAAAAAAATCAATATGAGATATATGTATGATAAATAATAGAGAGTGAAAAAAGTGAGGAAAACTGACGAGGAAGCTGAAACCGGTGACGGAGGCGAAAGAGGTGGCTAAGGAGGCGGTTGAAAGAGGAAGAGAGCCAAGATGGCCGACGAACATGACGGAGATGACTTGTAGACAATACTGAAGAAGACTCACGCCCATTAGTGGACCCGATAGCCATATCTGCTTCTTCACTTCTTCCTTCACACTACTTTTCTTTTCTTGATCTTTCAGAAGAGGCAATAACAATGCATCCTCTCCTTTTTCCCTCATTTTTATTTATGCAGAGAATAGCAAATGATACGGACCAGTAGCAACTCTCTTTCCTAGTTTTACTTTTAAGGGATTGTCCATGTGCGACGTGTGGGGATTAGTATTTTTGTAGCTGTTAACATTAAATAGGTAAGCTGTAATATCGCGTTACACCGGACAGGTAGAATAGTGATACATTATTAAATACTCTCCACGTGCGATGCGTGGTGATTAGTTAGTTATGTATAGGTCCACTGTACTATTCAATCAGAGAAGGACATGCAGCATAGTGATACAAATGTAATCACCATGTCAACACTAAATTTTTCGACTATATTTTAATTTATTATCTGGTTTACTAATTTAATATTATTACATAAATTTAACTTTTAATCATGTATTGTTGTACCATTAAAATGTTACTTACATTTTAGAATAACTTAATTACTTCATTAAAAAATTTTTTGAACTCAACATATATGTAAAAATATAAAGCGTAATAAATGCCATATGTTTAATCACATGCGATTACTCAGACATTAAATATTAAAACTAATATTATTACATTATTTATCTTACTTTTGTGTCATTCTATTTCTGTTAAAAAAAAATAGTAGTCATCATATCATGCATTTAGTAACAAACATCTATTTTTGTGTCTATGTTATCATTCATTTTTGAAAAACAAAAGTAAACAACATAAAAATAGTATCAGTGTAATCAAAAATTTAGTTGAATTTATAATATATTTTATGATAAAATATCACATATATAAAATATTGAAACAGATTAAAGTTGATGTTTTTATTATTCATCATCCAGTGAGTTTAGTCAAAATATGTAAATTGTGTTAGACCAATGCAAATCTACAAACACAAAGTATTAGTTTATTTTATTGTGAAAAACATGTAAAGCAAACATGCATAGACTAATGTAAACTGAATAAGTTAAAAGATTAATTAATTTTAATTTTATAAGAGTAGAAAATATGACTTAACCAATATTTTAATTTCAGAATTTATTGGATTCAGATTTTATTAATTATATCCCATTAAGAAAACGCATGATAAATTATTATGATTAATATTTTAATTTGATTAAACATTTTCAAATAAAATATGATTGGATGAATTGATGTTCTTGTAATTATATTCTTCGGTGTGGGGTTTTAAAGCATGTAAAATATTGTTCACAGTTGCAAAACCATGTTTAAATGATAATTTACTAATTTTGAATGAATGTTGGACAAATAAAAACTATTTTTTAATGTAAAAAGGTTAAAAACAAACATAGACCAATGCAAAATCCTTTATATATTAATTAAGGAGCATTATAACATTTAAGTGTAGTCACGTGTCATCACTAAAATGATTTTTAGAATTTTCAGAAAATATGTTGGTCCATCTGATTATATATTATTTATTTTATTAAATGAATCAAAAAAATAATTAAAAGTGTACAATTACTATTTTTCATTTTTTTTCTTAATCAAAAAAATAATTAAAAGTGTACAATTACTAAAAATAATTAAAAGCTAAAGAATCTTTAAATATGGCTAATATATATATATATATATGACAGTTAATGATTTTAATAACAAATATTTGCTAATAATTTGTGTCTCCTCAGCATTATTTACTAAAATTTAGATTTTTTCGTATATGTTATATTTGAATTTAAAAATGACTGTAAATTACTAAAACTGTTAAAACTTTTTTGTTCAAAATTATGATTAATGATTTACATTTGTATTATAACAAGATATACATAAATGTTTTAATTTCAAAATTTGTAATGAGTTTTCAAGAAAATTTATAAATTATAAACTTATTACAGATCTCACATTGAAAATTTCGTTATCAATGATTTAAAAATTTGTTATATAAAGATACCAATGATCATAAAAAGTATGATTATGAAATCTCATTTAATAGATGACCATATTAAAATATACTATATATTTAGTATCAGTTAAATTGAATTATACCAAACTAGATAAATGTGATTATTTAGATTTACTTACCATCAAACGATAGTTAATAAACTACCGTGATTTATTTTATTTATGTGTTTACACCAATTTAATTATATATTTAATAATTAATGTTTCTTAATTATTCAATATATATGTTATTTGTTATTACACAATATAAAAGAACGTAAAATAAGTAATACTATGAAATAATTTATATATACAATGTTCATCTCGCACAAGATGCGGACATATATTTGTTAACTATTATTAAAATTTAATAATACAAAAATGTATAGTAAATTTTATAATCACCAAATATAATTGTTTTTATAAATTCATCGTGATGCGGGCAGGGCCGGCCCTGAGATTTTGGGGGCCTGTTGCGCTGTCTATGTAAAAAAAAATTTGGGGGTCTGAAAATTTTTTTTGGGGACTTATGTTTATGTAATTTTCTTAAGAAAATTTCGGGGACCTGTTGCAAATGTTTCATGACGCATTGCTCAGGGCCGGCCCTGGGCGCGGGTTATCACATACTAGTTTAGTAAACATACAACTACATTTTGCATTTATAAATGGGAAATTACTTACAATAACACACATCTTTTAGGTAATGACTAGAATGACATACCAAAAAAGAAAAACATAAAAAAGGTGAGTTAAAGTCCAAAATACCCTAATTTTAAATGAATTAAATCAATTTTAAAAATAAACATTCCTAAACAATTTTAAATATATAAGAAAATGTAACAAATCTTAAAAACAGTCATTCATAAGCTACGATGAAAAAAAATTGGAACCTCTTTCTCCCGACCCTGAATAGCTTGTTTTCTAAATTCTTCAGTCTCTTTCGTTTTTACTCAATCTCCCGGTCCAGACTCCCCCAGACTCGTGATCTTCTTATCACCCTTCTCTGCAACTAAAAGCTTCCATTCACAAGGGTAGCAAACTTGAATCCGACGAACCCTAAATCCCTTTTCTGAAATTCTGGGTTATGTTGATAACGAGTACAACATGACAGAGGACACATTGTATACCAGTAAACAAGTGAGACAAATAAATTGTCTACAAATAAATTGTCTAACTAAAAGCAAGAAACACGTGAGTCAAACTGTATAACCAGAAACAAGAAACAAAGAAACAAAAGGTGACGGAAGAAACCTTACAATTGACAGATATTCTCAATTTTTGCTGAGGGTGTGTCAAGAGTAAGATTCTTCAAACTCTTCCTGCTGAACATGTAACTCAGTTCAATGTTAACATGTCCTCTATCTAATCTGTAATCCGTAAACCATTTTTATCAAATCTTCGAAGCTTGGGTTGTCATCAACTAGAATTACTTTGGTTCCTCTTATGTTATCAACGTGAAATATCCACCTTCCGTTCTCAAATAGCCACTGACCGCAAACTGTTTTAAGACCTTTCATCAATTTTTTTCTTGGGATTAACGTGAAATCCAGTTGTTGGTAAAGAAGAAAAAGTGACTTGGAGAAGATGTTACGGCTAAACCTAGGAGTTAATGATCGATTTTTTTGGGCTTAATTCGTCCTTACTTAATCAGAAATTTTAATCTTACTATGTTCAATTAGTAAACCGGAATCTGGTTTATGTAAAAAAAATCTGTCACTACATAGAACTCAAAGTCTGCCATTTCGTACATAAAAGTATGCCATGTCGTACATTACCTTATAAGTTTGCTATAAAGAATACTATTCGAAAACTTTGCCATAGATAAAGTAAGATAATATAAGTTTGCCATCTCGATTATTAAAAAAATCTGCCAAAATATAAAAAGTATGTGAGAAAAATCATAGATCCAAAAAGAAATCTTTCACATATTAAGAATCTGCTATCATAGGACTAATAGTCTACTAAAAAAGTCTTCCGGGTTGAACAAATCTGCTAACTTAAATATGTCTATTGTAATGTATGGCAGAGTTTTCATAAAAGTCTATAACAATATTAAGTCTGCCGAGATAAATCAGCCGGAGAAAATTAATTTGCCAGAAATTAATAAATCTGTTATCATGTATAGCAGGTTTTTAACGGTATATTTTTTATAAATTTCGAAAATAATTATTATTTTTTGATAAAATTTTAATGACATTTTTGGTAAATATATTTTTTGTTAACAAAGGAAATGAGGGCAATTCGGGTAAAAAAACAATTTTGTAAATAAATAAAAATAAGTGTTAATCTAGTAATAAAAACAAAGATTAGTGTTATTATAGTAATCTTCCCTACTTTATAAATATTAAAGACTATAGGCGATATATCGATGCCCAAATTAGTGGCCCAGACATAATCAACACACATTAATTATACGACTAGGCACGTGTGTGTGGAAGAATGGATGAAGGGAATTCACGTGTCCAATTGAGAACCTTCAGAGTTCTCCCCGTTACCACTAGTGGTGTTGTCGTGAGTTAAAAATTCTGCCGTACACGAACCCAAAAATAATTCGTCCAACAGAATTCAACTATAAAAAAATTCGGACAACCCCTAAACAATTAGGATAACTTGAAAGTAGAAAAAAGGATTACTCATATCTAAAGAGTTCGTAAAATTCTACTTGTACCTAGGTTTCAAAGGTAGTTTCATCACATACATGAATTTGACATTTTCGTTTCTATATACACCAACTTTCAAATTTTTATTGTAGACCAACGTTGATCCACAATCCGTGAGTCAACAGTTAATTGTAACTGTAGCAAACACGATGTCGATATGATTTTCTTAGAAAACGGGTCGTCTTCTTCAGTCCTCCACAACTCCTATGTGTTCTCCAGATCCAGGTGATTCTTGAGCCTTTCGAGCTTGGGCATGTCTATGTTGTCGGTGGTTACCGTATGCCAAAGAAACAAAAGCTGCAGCTACAGAGAATGATATATATATATACACTGATAAAACTTGTTGAAGATTTGATGTAGCGTACATCGTGTTTCCTTTTGCGATTAGGTTTCTATTTCCTTTTTCTAGTTGGCTTTGTTTTCCTTTTCTTAAATAAGTTTAGTTTCCTTTTCTATGTTGGCTTTAGGACTCTGTGTCCCTATATATAGTGATCTCTTGGTTTGTGAGAGACACAACTTTTGAATATTGATTTTTATAAACTAGAGCTTTGGTTTTAAACTAACTCTTGAATCCTTACTTCTGAGTATTCTTTGAAGAATTCAACAGACTTAAGAAGGCTTAGCTAACGGGTATTCTTAGAATTCAACGTTACCTTCGCATTATCGGTTACTAACGGCACTTCCGCTCCGTCAATTGGTATCAGAGACTTGGAACTTCGATTCTTATCGATTGTTTCGATCTTGCGATGGCTCCCCGACCAGGCAAGGAACCAGCCAACGAGTGGACACACTTTCAACAGTTCTTGGAAAATTTTCAAGAACACTTCCATGATGAAATCCGCAGGACCTTGGCTGATTCGATTCAAGCTGGCGTTCAAGCAGGAATTCAAGCCGCGTTAGCAGCGAATGCAGCAAACGCACCCCTCCCACCCCCACCTCAACGTCAACACCGTAACAACAACCCCATCTTCGACGAACTTGAGGGCGACGATCTAGAAAATCCTTTTGGAGCTCAAAATCGTAACCCACATCATCATCAACAACACCACGGCAACAATGATTTTCGTTGGACTTCGGGTATTAAGATTGATCTTCCAGAGTTTAATGGAGGCTCCCAACCAGAGGACCTACTTGATTGGTTTGTGGCCGTCGAAGAATTCATTGAATCAAAGACGTTCCAGAACAGAAGAAAGTACCTCTTGTCACGACACGTTTTCGTGGTCATGCAGCTTCGTGGTGGAGTCAGCTTAAACTGTCACGAACACGACGAGGCAAAGAAAAGATCACGTCATGGGAGAAATTAAAGAAGCATATGCGCAAGACATTCATCCCTTACAACTTTGAGCGTCTTCTGTTTCAGAAATTTCATAACATTAGACAAGGATCACGCTCCGTCGAGGATTATGCTAATGAATTCTACCTAATGTTGACAAGGGTTGATATTCATGATTCTGAAGATCAGTTAGTAGCTCGTTTTATAGCCGGGCTGCGACCTCAACTACAGACTATGCTTCATCAGTTTGATCCATGCTCGGTTTCTGAAGCTCGCCAACGGGCCTTGCTTGTCGAGCAACAGTCACGACCCAACTCTAACCAATGGTCAGGAAGTTCTCGACCCCGCAACACTGCCTCCGCTGATGACAACAAATCATCATCTTCTCAGACAGCGACAACTTCAGGCTCTAAAAATGCAACCCGTACAGACGAAGCATTGGAGGCGCGACCTTCCCGACCTATGCTCTCAGGTGTTACTCTTGTGGAGAACGTGGCCATATTCAGACAGCCTGTCCTACTCATGGGCGTAGAGGCTTACTTGCTGCTGATAAGGAACTAGTAGGAGACCATATCTATGATAGCGACGAGGAACAAGATGATGATGTTGAAGAAGACCGAGTCGCCGGTGATACAGGACCTTGCCTCATGATACGCAGGAACTGTTTTGCGCCAAAAACAAATGAAGCTTGGCAACGTACATCGTTATTTACCTCTACTTGTACGATCAAGGGAAAAGTGTGCCGCTTTGTCATTGATTCGGGATGTTCATCAAACGTCGTCTCTGAAGAAGCTGTCCGCAAACTTGCCCTCAAACCCGAGGCTCACCCTCACCCTTACCGACTACTTTGGATGCAAACCGGGGCTGAGGTATACGTATCTCAACGCGCTCTGGTTTCCCTCTCGATCGGTGCATTTTATAAAGATGATATATATTGTGACATCGCCACCATGGATGTATCTCACCTTATTCTCGGTCGCCCATGGCAATATGACCGTGAAGTTTTACATAATGGTAAGACGAATACACATTCGTTTATGTTTCAGGGGCGTAAAATTACTCTCCTTCCGTCACCGGAACCTCCTACTACGATCACGACTCCGCCGGTGTCATCTAAACAGAACTTGATGATCATCTCTAAGTCCCAATTCGAAAGAGAACTGCAAGAAGAAAGGCCGTTATTTGCTTTGGTCTCCGTCACTCCGACTCCTACGCAAATACCGCCTTGTCCGCCTGAATTTGCTTCCATTCTCACCGAGTTTGAAGACCTGTTTCCGGAAGAGTTACCAGCATGATTACCTCCGCTCCGAGATATTCAACATCAGATCGACCTTGTGCCCAATGCAGTTTTGCCTAACCGAGCGCATTATCGTATGAGTCCAGCGGAGCATGAAGAACTCCGACGACAAGTTGAGGATCTACTAACTAAGGGGTATGTTCGTGAAAGCCTGAGCCCTTGTGCGGTTCCAGCACTCCTCATTCCCAAGAAAGATCGATCATGGCGCATGTGTGTTGACAGCCGAGCTGTAAACAAGATTACCACACGTTATCGGTTTCCCATACCACGCCTAGATGATCTTTTAGATCAAATCGGAAAGGCTTCTGTGTTCACAAAATTGGATCTTAAGAGCGGTTACCACCAGATTCGTATTCGTCCTGGAGACGAATGGAAAACCGCTTTTAAAACTCGTAAAGGTCTGTTTGAATGGTTAGTAATGCCGTTTGGTTTATCAAATGCACCCAGCACGTTTATGAGGGTCATGAACCAGGCTCTTCGACCTTTTATAGGCCGTTTCGTCGTCGTATATTTTGACGATATCTTGATTTTTAGCACCACGATGGAGGAGCATCTCTCTCATCTCCGCGACGTGTTACTGGCGCTGCGAAAAGAACAATTGTTCGTGGCAAGGCAAAAGTGTGAGTTCGGTGCGACAGAAGTTCTCTTCCTCGGTTATGTTATCTCCTCAAGCGGCCTTCGTGTTGATCCACGTAAGGTTGAAGCAGTGTTATCTTGGCCTACACCGACTTCAATCTCGGAAGTTCGAAGCTTTCATGGCTTGGCATCTTTCTACAGGCGTTTCGTTCACAATTTTAGTGCCATTATGTCACCAATTACGGATTGCATGAAGAGTGGTTCGTTTCTTTGGACAGAGGAGGCAGCCCGCGCATTCACACTTATCAAGGATAGGCTTACGTCGGCTCCCATCTTGGTCCTTCCAGACTTTGATGCACCTTTTGAGCTCCATTGCGATGCTTCCAAATTAGGTATTGGTGCAGTCTTAAGTCAGCAGGGTCGTCCCGTAGCGTACTACAGTGAAAAACTGGCTGGAGCTCGCAGTCGTTACAGCGTCTACGATATAGAGTTCTACGCAATCGTCCAAGCCATCAAGCATTGGCGCCATTATCTGGCCCACAAGGAATTTATTCTGTTTACAGATCATGTGGCCTTAAAATATTTGGGAACACAAGATAAAATCTCTTCCCGACATGCCTCTTGGACAGCTTATTTGCAGCAGTTCACTTTCGTTATCAAACATCAGTCGGGCAAACTGAATAAAGTAGCTGATGCATTAAGTCGCAGACATGCTTTGGTGTCTACTCTCCGTGTCTCCGTCCTCGGTTTTGAATGCTTCGCGGAGCTTTACCACACGGATCTGTTCTTCTCTCCGATCCTTCGCGACATTAAGCAAGGTGTGAGGTCTGATTATTCTCTAATCGATGGATTCATTTTTCAGGGCAATCGTTTGTGTGTTCCCGACTGTAGTTGGCGGCTGCAAATTGTCAAGGAGCTACATGGCGAAGGTCACATTGGAAGGGATCGGACACTTAAGCTCGTTACTGATTCATACTTTTGGCCTACACTACGTCGCGATGTGGAACGGTTCGTCCTACGCTGCACGACTTGTCAAAAAGGGAAAGGTCATGCTTCTAATGCCGGGTTGTACCTGCCATTACCGATCCCGACGCAGCCTTGGACTGATATTAGCATGGACTTCATTCTTGGTCTTCCGCGTACTCAGCGTGGTCATGATTCTATTTTTGTCGTCGTCGACAGATTTTCCAAGATGGCGCATTTTATTCCTTGTAAGAAGACAACGGACGCTTTGCAGGTTGCTCAACTTTTCTTTCAAGAAATTTATCGTCTCCACGGTCTTCCCTTATCTATTGTGTTTGATAGAGATTCAAGGTTCATTGGACACTTCTGGCGTTCTCTTTGGAAACAGCTAAAGACAAGTTTGAATATGAGTTCTGCGTACCATCCTCAGACCGATGGACAGACCGAAGTCACCAATCGTAGCTTGGGCAATATGTTAAGATGCTTAGTTGGTGATAATCTCCGGTCTTGGGATTCTCTTCTGTGTCAAGCGGAGTTCGCCCACAATCACGCTAATAACCGGAGTTTGGGTTTTAGTCCTTTTAAAGTCGTCTATGGCGTTGTTCCTCGAGGTCCTCTGGCTCTGTCCGTGCTGCCTCGTCCTGATGAATTCCATGGTCGTGCGGTGGAGCTGATTGATGAACTTACCCATATTCACGCTCAAGCTCAGGATAATTTGCAGGGCACAGCTATTAAATACAAACGCGCAGTAGATAAGCGTCGCAGAGAGGTGCATTTCGAAGTTGGTGATAATGTTTGGGCGGTGCTTATTAAGGAACGGTTTCCGGTGGGTCAGTACAACAAGTTAAAACCTAGGAAGATCGGTCCAGTCGAAGTCATTGAAAAGATCAGTCCGAATGCGTATAGATTGGCTCTCCCGCCTCATATTCGCACTGCTGACGTCTTCAACGTCAAGCATCTCTTCAAGTTTGAACCTGATGACGTCATTTTGTCCGGATTCGTGGACGAATCTTCCGTACCGGGGGAGACCTGATGTAGCGTACATCGTGTTTCCTTTTACGATTAGGTTTCTATTTCCTTTTTCTAGTTGGCTTTGTTTTCCTTTTCTTAAATAAGTTTAGTTTCCTTTTCTATGTTGGCTTTAGGACTTTGTGTCCCTATATATAGTGATCTCTTGGTTTGTGAGAGACACAACTTTTGAATATTGATTTTTATAAACTAGAGCTTTGGTTTTAAACTAACTCTTGAATCCTTACTTCTGGGTATTCTTTGAAGAATTCAACAGACTTAAGAAGGCTTAGCTAACGGGTATTTTTAGAATTCAACGTTACCTTCGCATTATCGGTTACTAACGGCACTTCCGCTCCGTCAAGATTATAATTGTTGATAAAAAAAGCACTTGCAAAATAAAACTTAGAACACACGTAACTCTAGAGCGAATTTCTCTGCCTTTTTTTGGCTTTTTTCATTTATATAAGAAGCAAATTGAAACTAGTAGTTCCTACAAACAAGGAAGCAAAGTTTAAGCATGGAATTGAGGAAAACGTGAAATAAAACGTGAGACATGAATTGCTTGATCCTAAAGTTTAGGAAGCAAAACCACGTCTTGATTATCTGCTGAAACAAAGAAAATAACAACTAAAATATTGAGTCAATCAATCCATGGACTTTGAGTTTGGTTTGTTCACTCGATCGGTTTTGATTGCCGGTATAGCACTGAACCATTTGGTGACTCATCATATACTTTGTTGCGTGTGGAGCAGTGTGACCAGACTGTAGCGGATTTCTTTGGTTTGGCTCTTGTATTAAGCTAAAGACTTTGGTTCTTGGAATTGTAGAAACCTGGCGCTAAAGTTCTTTACATTGGGGCTGCCTCTGGAACCTCTGTCTCTCATGTTTCTGATATTGTTGGACCTGTAAGTGAACCCTAAACCCTAACCTTTGATTTATTTTTCTTTGTAATTTGCTTATATTTTGTTTAATGATTGGTGGTGGTACGTAGGAGGGATGTGTTTATGCCGTTGAGTTTTCTCCAAGAAGTGGAAGAGACTTGGTGCACATGGCACAGAAGAGACGTAATGTGGTTCCAATCATTGAAGATGCTAGACATCCTGCTAAATACAGAATGCTTGTGAGCATGGTTGATGTCATATTTGCTGATGTTGCTCAACCAGATCAGGTTTGGATTTACCTTATATTATATTGTACCGTATCATCACCATATTGCATTGAATAATACTATTGTATGCCTGCATAGAAAAGTTATTTACATTTAAAATCAGCAAACTCCATGTTTTTGATGCTACTTTGAGTCTTTTTATAAGCAATTAATTTTCTTGTAGTAAGTTATTTTTTTCAAGATTCATGTCTGTATGAGAATATGTATACTTATGCAGGCTCGGATAGTAGGTCTCAATGCATCTTTCTTTCTCAAAGCTGGAGGTCACTATATGATCTCAATAAAGGTCAGTAACAAAAAATCTTCAACCACTGATTTAAATCAAGTCACATTCTCTTTTAGTTTTGTTACATTGTTTGTTTTAATATTAAGAGTTGTTTTTTTTCTTCTCCTTTTTCAGGCGAATTGTATAGACGCAACAATGCCAGCAGAAATAGTATTTTCAAACGAAGTGAAGAAGCTGCAAGCGGACGAGTTGAAACCAGCAGAGCAACTAACTCTAGAGCCTTTTGAGCGTGACCATGCTTGTGTTGTTGGTGGATATCGCATGCCTAAAAAGCAGAAAGCTGTTACTGCTGCTTAATTAGCCAATCAATCTCGTTACTTATAGTTTTTAATTTACATCTGATTTCGAGAAGTTTTGCAAGAAACTTAAATTTGCATTTTTTTTAAATAAATGTTAAATTATATTCATCAAAAAACTTTAGAATACATCAAGTGCAACATTGTTCAAAAAAAAAAACTGATTTCTAATGTAATAAACCACCCACATTAATTGGTTAAGACCTATAGAATGAGTCATCTACTTTCTTCTAGATTTGTAAGCTCAAGAATATTGAGTACAAGGAAGCATGAAGATTACAATCCTGAAATTATGATGTGGTTGCGAAGATGGATGAGAGTCATGAGACTGAAATGTGATTAGGTTAGCGGTAAGACAAACCGAAAAGTTGATTTAGAGGTTAGGTTCTTGGTGAGTGAGTGCTTGGGAGTGAAACAATTGTTGATGTAATAAGAGATCTTAGATAATTAGGAATCTGATTGAACAATTAAGAACATAAAAAACCTAATATCTAAAGCAAATGGAAAATTAAGGTTTTCTTCACAGAAGACTTCTTATGAACTTAATTGGGCTTATAGATTCATTTGTTGAGACAAATGGGCTTTATAGATTCATACGAAGCTTAATGGGCTTATCTATGGGCATGAAAAGAAGCTTTCTTAGTCATCATCATCTCAAAGAGAAGAGAAGAAGAAGACTTTTAACCTCTTCTGAGCAACAATCTCTTCTTCTGAGATAAAATGGTGGCTTCTCTCAGACTCCCTTCTCTCACCTCCCTCCTCTTTCCCGCCACCACTCGTTACCCAGCAGCTCTCCGCCGAAGAGTATTATGTCCACGGAACCGACCCGCTTCTGGATTCGCGACGGCTCCGAGCGGCACTGCTGCTTCGCCGGAGGTTCATCGGCTGAGGTCGGACCAAGCCGTAACGCCTCGGTCGCAGGACTTCAACGCTTGGTATCTGGATGTCATCGCTAGCGCAGAGCTCGCTGACTACGGTCCGGTCCGTGGCACGATGGTGATTCGTCCCTACGGTTACGCCATCTGGGAAGCGATTCAGGTTTGAGTCTTCCTTTAGCTTTTGAAGTTTTGATTGGATTTGTGTGAAACGTTTTGTTGTGGTTTGCAGGACTACTTGAATGTGAAATTCAAAGAGACTGGCCATAGCAACATGTACTTCCCACAGGTACTGTTGGTAGTTGAAACATAATTACATTTAACTCAGAATTTACAACAGAGTTAATACAAGATAGATGAAACCAAACGTGTTCTTTGATTAATTACAGTTTTGAAGTAGAACATTAGATGAAGCTGGTTTGTTTTGTTTCGTTTCGTTAGTTCAGACATAGAGTTAGTGTAAGAGAGACAGATGAAACACGTGTTCTTGGTTATTTACAGATTATGCGTTGAAGTTTGCTTCTTGGTGATTGTATTCTTCGAGACATTTTTGGTGGCCTTTTAGTTCATATAAGACAGAGTTTCATATATCTGTTCATAAAGAAGGAAACTTTACTATAATGAAGTAAAAAAAAGCATCGATGTTATTGACATTCTTATTGCTTTCAGTGATAGTTTGGCCTTTTGTGCAGTTTATACCATACTCGTTTATTGAGAAAGAAGCTTCACACGTTGAGGGATTTAGTCCCGAACTAGCCCTTGTCACTGTTGGTGGAGGACATGAACTTGAAGAGAAGCTTGTGGTAAGATTTTCTCTGGCATTCCCTGCTTAGAGTTTTTGTCATTACCTTTCTCTGATTGTTGAGGGTTGTGGTTGTGGCAGGTTCGGCCTACCAGTGAAACCATTGTGAATCACATGTTCACCCAGTGGATTCACAGCTATCGTGATCTTCCTCTCATGATCAATCAGGTGTGCTCAGAAATCCCAAAATTGTAATATTATTCTTCCTACTGATTGTTTTTATCGCTCCTGGTTAATTTCATCGTCCTGTGGTTTAGTGGGCCAATGTCACTAGATGGGAGATGCGGACAAAACCATTTATTAGGACTCTTGAATTTTTGTGGCAAGAGGGTCACACTGCTCATGCCACTCCTGAGGAGGCAGAAAAAGAGGTTTGTTCTCCACTTTGTTGTGGCCAACTTATAGAGTCTTTTTTTTTTTCTTTTCTTTGTGTGTGTGTGGTACCCTTTTGTGAAGAATGTTTAGTGCTGTATTGCAGGCAAAACAGATGATCGAGATCTACACCAGATTTGCTTATGAGCAAACTTCCATACCTGTAATTGCAGGTCGAAAATCAAAGCTAGAGACCTTTGCTGGTGCTGATACAACCTACACTATTGAGGCTATGATGGGAGATCGGAAGGCTTTGCAGGCTGGTACCAGCCACAACTTAGGGCAAAACTTTTCTCGTGCTTTTGGAACTCAGGTTAGTACAGAACGATTATTGTACAAGTATTGTCATGCTCGTGCTGACTTTTGAATTTCTTAGGAGTTTAGCTCTCTCTCTCTCTTCTTTTTATTATATGATGAAAGCATTGTTTCTTAGTGGTGAATGATTCATCTATGCTTTTTTCAAATTCATGTTGAAAATAATGTTAAATGCATGCCAGTTCCAAGATGAGAATGGGGAAAGGCAACATGTGTGGCAGACATCATGGGCAGTCAGTACACGTTTTGTCGGTGGCATCATCATGACTCATGGAGATGACACTGGTCTTATGCTTCCTCCCAAGATAGCTCCAATACAGGTTTGATTATCTCTTCTATTTATTGTGGGATTCCTTAAGTACTTCCAATGCGAACAACATTATCGTCTCTCTTCTTCCTTGGTAGGTAGTGATCGTACCTATTTGGAAAAAAGACACTGAGAAAACAGAAGTTCTCAGTGCTGCATCATCAGTGAAGGAAGTTCTTCAAACTGCTGGGGTCAGAGTTAAACTTGATGACACAACCGAACGAACCGCAGGGTGGAAGTTCAATTTCTGGGAAATGAAGGTTCGCTACTCTCTTAGGTGAAAGATAACAATCAGCTCTGATAGTTTTCATTCGTTTTAATAACTTGGTTTTGCAGGGAGTCCCTATAAGGATTGAGATTGGTCCACGCGATGTATCCAGCAACTGTGTTGTTGTCTCGAGGAGGGACATACCAGGAAAGGCAGGAAAAGTATTTGGAATATCAATGGAGCCATCAACGTTAGTAGCATACGTGAAAGAGAAGTTAGATGAGATCCAATCATCACTTCTTGAGAAGGCAATATCATTCAGGGATAGGTACATGTTTTTATTTGTTATCTTTCTCCTGTATACCAGACTCTTCCTCCCCACAGCTTTTTGGATGTGATTGTGCAGTAACATAGTGGATGTGAACTCATACGAGGAGCTCAAAGCTGCGATTGCTTCAGGGAAATGGGCAAGAGGTCCATGGTCAGCCAGTGACTCAGATGAGCAAAGGGTAAAGGAGGAAACAGGTGCGACCATTCGGTGTTTTCCATTTGAACAGACTCTAGGAAGCAAAACATGTCTGATGACTGGTAATCCAGCAGAGGAAGTTGCTATCTTTGCCAAGTCTTACTAAAGACTTGTTCCTCATTTCTTACACACATTCCCAAATTATATCCAAAGATTTTGTTTCCGTGGCTGTCGGAGTGGAGTGATTGTTGTCGGATCCTTGGACACCTCTCTCGTTATTTCTGGTGCATTTGCCCCCAATAACATCCTTATATGTTTAATTTTGTAAAGGAGAAATATTGAATGATATAATTTCAAATGACAAATTCTTTTTATTGCACCAACTGGTCGAACTCTTTCGTCTTCAGCTCAGCTCTCTTGTTTCATTAACGAGATAACGAAAGATAGAGAGAGAGAGTCCAATCCATAATCTAGTCATATTACCATATTTACATGAACTGGAGGACTTTCACTCCAAACCCAATCCCTATGAAAGTTGCAATGGAGATACCGAATATGCCAGCCAGAATCCCAGGAACGATCAACGAGTTCCACCCCTTTGCAGTCGCCATACCAGCTGCAGTTGTGGGTCCTCCAACATTAGCATTCGATGCCAAAAGCAGCAACCTTAGCTCGACGTTGAGCAGCTTCCCTACTCCCAATATCACAGCAAGATGTGTCCCAATCTGGATCAATGCAAACAAGAATATGCTCGGCGCCGTGTTTATCACACTCCATATGTTTCCGCTCGCACCTATCACAGTGAAGAACACCTGAAAGAAAAGCAATTTTAATATCTTTCTTTTAACAAAGATTGCATTTGTGCTTCAAAAATGATCTGTGCAAAACTCTCACGCACCTGCATAAGAATTAGAGCCATGGCTTCTCCAGATGGAGCAAGACGGCCAAACTGGGAGGGAAAGACAGTTGCTAAAACGACAACCACCGCGGTTATCGCTGGCAAGCTACCACCGGAAATCCCGAAATGCTTGGTTAGCAAAGCCCCTGCCTTGCATATAGCTAATGACACAGCGATTCCAGTAGCTATCAGTAGCACAGGGATTTTGTTATCAGTTTCAGAACCTTTGCTCGTCTCTGCATCTGCACATACATGGGAGAGCAACATCTAAGTTAAAAAATTCAGAAAACTGAATCTATCCACAGAACCACATGGCAATGATCGGTTCTTCTAAAAACCCGGACATCCATCACCAAGGCTTACCACTAGCTGGTGGAGGTGAAGTTTCAGCGGGGATTTTGGAGCCTATAGCGAACAATGTCGTGAAATAAACAGCGCAAATAACATTATCAGCAGCGAGTCCAGCAGCTAACACTGATGGAGAAACTCCGAGAGCATTGGCTATAGCAACATAGTTGACGGCTGGACAAAAACAAGAATCAAAAATGCAGACTTAAAAGCCACTCTAAGAGGACAAAATCAGTATCTTAAAGTGAAATTACCTCCACCGATATGCCTCCCCATGAGAGCAGCTGCAATCTTCCAACTATCGGGACCAAGTGCTCTCATCGGCACTAGATAGTAAGCCAGAGCTGTACCCACTGTTGTCGCAACTGTAATGGAATAACCAAATAGTAAATGATCAAGCTTTCTGATAACAGAGCCCATGAAGGGAGACCATGAAGAAACTGGTTTTCTCTCACCTGAACCAATGACGAAAGCCAAGAGAAGCTTTCCAGTGGACTGAACCACACGGCGCAAGTCAGCTCTGAAGAGCAAGAGAGGAACAGCTAACGGGAGCAGGAAGTTCAAGACGACAGCAAAAGCAGGAGCATTTGAAGAGATGACGCCGAGATTACTAGCGGCAAGCCCGATCAGCGTGCTCACCAACGCACCACTCACCGCACTTCCCACCTTCGTCTTCTCCGACCTGTAAACATTCCAAGAATATCACACCAGTTGTGAAAGTATTCTCTGTTATTGATTCTGTTACAATCAGTTAGTATCGGTTTATAGTTATACCGGAAACAATCAATAACCGAAATAAACCGACTCTAACCATTAATTGATCTCAAACATCGTTTACCGGAAAGAGAAAGGCGTACCAGAGACCGAAAGCACCGGTGGCGAAGAGCGCAGTCCAGGTTCCCCATTCGTCGTCACCGGAGATGAGAGGCGTGTTCAGCTGCGATCTCACTCTCACCGATCGGATCGGAGACGATACGTCGTCGCTGCCGTTACGAGAGAAGCTAAGCCGCGGCGAAGAGACTGGTTTAGAGGAGAGTTCAGGGAGATCACGGCGTGAGACAATGTACGATCGCCGGCGAAACGACGGCGAAGAGAGCAGTGTCGCGTTGAGGAACGGCAAGCTCGTCGACATATCGCGTCTGTGCGTCTGCTTCACGATGGAAAGTTAAGTGACGATTGAAAGAGAGAGAGAGAAAGGTAATAAAAGTGGACTTGTTGACTCCATAGTCCATACATAGTGCGTCAACTTTTCTCTCTCATCGGAATATCATACCTACCAGAACCGACGATCACAATTTATTTTAATTTAAAACCAGTAAACCAAAATTGAACCAAACCCAAAACTATGTATCCCAACTCAGCCAATTGGTCCAATTCGGTTTAGCTAGAAATCTGAATCCGATTTCTTTTCAAAAAAAAAACATGAATGTGATAAACATTTTGGAGAAAATATCCAGAATCACCGGTTCGGTTTCCTTGTGAACCGGTGGTTAATACAGCCAAAAAATAAAACATTCTGGTGGTGTCCTAGTCTAAGCCATCTTTGGGAGTTTAGAGTCTTCGCGATCGAGCTTGAGCTCCCCCGTAAGTTACTTGCTTCCCTGGAGATTGTCTTTTTTTTTTTGATCAACCCCTGGAGATTGTCTAAATAGTTCTGATCTATAATTTCCGGAGATTTGAACTTTCTGTGTGTTTCTCTCTCTAATGAGTTTTGCTATGTGTCGGTATGTAATCCAAGTAGTCGTGTGATCGAGGAGGGTTTTCTCTCTTAATTTTGAATATTGTATTGATTACTTTGCAATTAGGGTTCTGTCTCTAATAGTTACTCTAGTTCCTCGCTCTTAGAACGGACAATAAATCTTGCTCCCTTGACCTAAAGGTTTCTCCTTTTTGGTGCTTACGAAGCCTCTGTTTTCGGACAATGCAGAGAGTTGTAACTGTGTATTGCTTTTCTGTTGAGGCTTTTGTTGACCAATAGTATGATTGTTGTGTTGGCCTTTGAGAATTGTTCTCATCTGTGTTGCACTATTGAAATCTTGAAAGGGAACTTGTTTTTTACATAAAAGAAGTCTTGTTGCTTATTTTCAGGTGGATACATATAATACATTTTTAATATCTTGAGCTTCCTGCAATTAAATGGTGACTACACTATCCTTTTATATCAGTTCATATATCATCAGTTATTTCCTTCTTATGTTGCCCTTTGTGCCATCTTCTAAGTTCTAACTAGTTTTTTACATTTGCTTCAGGACACCAATGGGTTTGTAGTAGATGAAAAGAGCGAGAGCAGATTATATGTTGGAAACTTGGATCTTAGAATAAATGAGTAAGGCAAAAAAGAATCAGTTTATTGTTATGGCTTTCCATAGTTCAAAATTTTTTTGTTTCATCTTCTCTTGTTGATAGGGCTGCGGTGATAAAGATGTTTTCTCCATATGGGAAGATCATATCAGAAGACTTCCTCTGGCACACACGCGGTCCGAAGAAAGGAGAGCCACGCGGCTATGCTTTCATTCAATACAGCTCTAAAGAGGTAAACCAATAATCTCTCTTTCCTGGTCTTTTTGAAGTTCCCGCTTAGATGAGATTGTTTCTTAGGTAATGGAACTCTGATTTTGAGATTGAGCAAATCTCCTGATTTCTACAATCTAAAGTGAGTACACAGGAAGCTGAATTGGCTAGGGAGAAGATGCATGGGAGATTAGCTTGTGGTAGGCCCTTGGTGGTTCGTTTAGCTAGTGAGAAGCTTCTAGAAGATACATCTCATCATCATCATCCCAAGAGATTGTTACCCGAAGCAAACAGAACGAGGTCTGCAAGTGGAAGCAGCTCAGGACAAATGAGCCGAGATGAAAGAGTAGCTGCCATTAAGAACAAACTCAAAGCTTTGGAGGAAGATGAGAAACCACGAGATCCCAAGAAACTGAAGATATAAAGATCCGTTTGAAAACACATACAAACTTTATGTAAAAGAGAGTTGAAATGTTTTTTTTTCTTTCTTCCGAAGTTAAACCAAATTAAATTGGAGGAATGGTATCCGGTTTTCGTACCAATTACTAAATTTACTAAATTACTGGAAACTGGATCTAAACCGCCTCCTCCTCTCTTAAACAGTATGACGAACACTCGCATGGGCCCTACTGATCCGCTGGCACACTACCTCAAAGACTCGATTCGAGCACTCTAGTGCTTTTGAGGTTCGGTAGCTCAGCTGCTTTGCTTGTTTTGTGTTTCTACTCTCTACTCTGCTTCGTTTAAGATGAAATTTAAAACTACCAAACTCTGTATATAAACTTTTCACATTTTAACAATATTTTTTGGCTTGATATCTTTTTTATAAATTTTCAAAACATACCAAAATATTATCTAATGGTAGTATCTTTCAAGCATATAGTACATATGATTAGGTTAATTCATCTTGAACCCATATTTTTTATTTTGAATATGACAACAACATGCATCAGTAGTACACAACCCATAGAAATAATCATGGTTTTTACAAAATATGGTGCATGCTCTGTATCCCCCACGGTCACATGTTTCTGTTCCATTGAAGCATTGAACATCCATCTGATCTGCTCCACAATTTATTTATCAATAAAATTTATTAAATCGAAATATGAATGTTTATCAAAAAAGATGAATCGTGTTCATAACTATCAAATAAGGTACAAGAATAAATCAGTACCTGGAATAATATCGGCTGTCGTACGAGAATGCGCACAATATATGATGAAGAAGAATGTAAAAACAAATGCAACTAAAGTTTTCACAGTGATATTCATTTTATAGTATTTTCTCAACTTTCATATGGATTCTTCTTTGTTTAGTCTATATATATACTAATACAAATATGCATTAGTCATTTTCGGTCAAAGATGAAAACGATATATTTCCTTATAGTTTTATAGTGAATAAGTTAATAGAATGATTTCTTACCTAATTTACGTTTGAATTGGTGAGACAGTATTTATTTCAAAAATAGTTAAATATTTTTTTTCTTTTGGTCTAAATGTTAAAAAATATATTTAGCTTAAACTTTAATATTATCTGAAAAGTTGAATGGTTATAACTTGAAAAGGATTAGTTGTTCATCTCTCCACTCCAAAAAACGTTGTTCAAAAGTTTTCCGATTTTACAAAAATGTTGCTCTTGTTTAATATTAAGTGAAGATATATATATATATATACTATTATATTATTTTGTTTGTATAAGTTTTAGGAGGTTTTCTTACACCATAGAGTATAATCCTCTGGCTTATCATTTTTTTATTTTTATTTTTAGATTTTGATTCTATTTAACTATAAAATGTTGTACTAAAAAGTACCTTTGTAAACAAATGAAATTGCAATTAGCTACAAGCAACTGAAGAATAAGAGCTACAACCAACTATAGTAGAGAGGAAGGAGGAATTAACAACACTACAAGAGACGTCCCAAAGAAAAAGTTGAGTAAGTTGGCAAGGAGCTCAGAAAATCCATCCATCTCTCAAAAGAATGTTTATCATATTTAGTTTCTTCAAACTGGTAATGCCTACCAGGATGCAACTGGAAATCACAGAAGATAGAGTTGCTGCTGAAAAAGCTTAAGAATTCTAAAAGCTTGACAAAGTGAAAGAATAGGTTTACCAAAAAAAAAAGTGAAAGAAGAGATGATGGTTGCCAAGCATAAGGTAAAATGTTTCGTTGTTTCATTCTATGTAACTCCTAAGAACTCCTGCAGTAGTGAATGTTCATGAAATGCATGAAATAATCATTTAGATTCTAATAAAAAAATAATACGCTTTATGTTGTTTTTCAAAGTCTTTCAATCATTTTGGAAGTGAAGGATGGGAGGTGATAAATACAAATTCATATATAGAACTAATACTAATTCTCTGGGACTATGGTGCTACAGTTATCGCCTGATCATCCCATTGAAGACAAGTGCGTCCACCCGAGCATTTTCAGAAATTTGCAGTGACGACACACCTTGAGCAGCAATCAAATCAGCCGATATTCCCATGTTACTGTTGTCCCACCCCCTTGCAAAAAGCTCATATGAGACTGACCAGTCACAGTCCCTTACTCTGCTTCTGTGAACCGCAGGGCTCGAGCAGCGTTCATGAGGAAAGAAGCCGTTTCTTCCTCCGCCTGTAAAAAGATTGAGTTTGGCAGTACAATCCCACGGCGGCTTGAAACCCGTTTCTTGGTTTGGCATGGTCCGACACGAATCATCACAGTCCTCCTCCTCGCCAAGTAAGACATGCAGAGCAGCAGCTTCCGCAATAGCAGCACCTTCCTCATCCAATCTTATTTGCTCCTCTAGCTTTTTAAGCTTCTTCTTCTCAAGCTCGGCCCTGATAGCTGCAGAAGCAGCAATGAGACGAATCTTTTTCTTCTCCGCTTGTTTGATACGCTCCAGCTCGTCTTTCTCCTTCTTCTTATTAGCCAAGCTGTCTTCATCTTCTTCAGCTTCTTGCAGTCCTTCTTTCCTCCTTTGCTTCTTCTTCTCAAGCTCAGCCCTGATCGCTAGAGACTTAGTAAGAGCTTTCTCAAGACGTATCTTTTTCTTCCCGGCTTGTTTGATTCTCTCCGCTTCATCTCTCCCTTGCTTCTTATTCCCTTTTCCAGCAATCGGCTGACGCAGTGAGCTACTGTTATCATCCATCATGACTACTAACTAAAACAACACTCTGTTGGTCTAGTTTTAGGACACACTTCAACGAATAAAAAAAAAACTAAAACGTCTAAAATCTTAGAAAAAAAACGTGAACTTGCTTCTTCTTTGCTTTTGCTTGTGAAGAAAACAGAACAAAACTCAAATGAGTAACTAACTACACCCACTCAGGTACGTAGGTATACCTAATTTTACGGACGACACAATCCCAAACAGAGACAACAGGGGATAACAGAAGAGAGACGCTGTAGGAGTTTGCAGACTTATTATCCTTTGAAACAACTCGTTGTTGTAATATCAAACATCCCTTAGCTTGTCCCATTTTTCTACAAAAAAAAAAAAGAGGACAAGAATTATTACTTGGAATTAGATTTTGAGTCTGAGCAAAGTAAAAATCCTAATCCAACACATTCTGATTCCTTTAACCTAAATCGACCTAGAAATCTGAAGCTCTCGATCGAACAGTGAAACCCTAATCATGAAAGCTAATAATACCGAACTGCACAAACCCTTTGTAACTATGTAGTAAGAGTTAGTCAAAATCACATGAGCCCCCAATTGTTAGATCTATTCATCATAAAAATTTAATAACTGGATTCAATCAAGTGCCTTTATGGCAATAAGAATCACACTGTTGTAAATTTTTAGCCAATCAAAAGGATTACAATAGCGCTTCCAAATGGAATTGATCTATGACTATGAGAAACAAAAAAATTGAAGATTGAACGGAAGTGATCGGATCCTAACCTTCTGAGTAAAATGGCATAGAAGCAGAATCACTGAAAGAACTCCCGAGATTTATCGGATGATGACGAGAGAGAAGACCAAACGTGGACGCAAAGCTTCTGTTTCGATCCAGAGAGAGAGGTAAGAGAGAAGAAGAAAAGACACGAAACGCGAATTCTATATGCAGAGAGAGAGAGAGAGGAGTTTCGCGCAACGAACGCTATTAAAATAGGAGACGGAGTACAAGAGATTATATCCAATAAAAATACGACACGTGGTGGACTTTGAGGCAGTTGTAGAATAATAAATGATAAAAACCTTTTTGTGATTTGGAAGTTTTACGATTGTGAGTTTGGGACTTGGGCGGTGCTAACCTCGTCTAACCTCCTTATAAGATTATAGAGGCTGAGATTAGATAGTTTAGCTCATGTTCAATGCCATTCTTAACAAGTATTTGTTCTTTTAAACAGAGCATCTCCCGCGAACAATCTGAATGGGACGACAATCTGAATGTCAATAGCATGCGTGATAGTTTGTTGACCTACTCCTTTTCTACAATTTTGACCTTGGTTACTGCCATAACTTTTGTGCTGTGCGTCTCCAGTTAGTTAGTTTATAAGAATGATGGACACTTATATTATGGCTTTCGCTTTGAATTTTTCTACGGTATATATGGTTTTAACTGTCAAATGTTTTATGGTTGTTAGGGAATGAGTGAATATCTGTCTCCTATCTTCTTCGTGATGCAGATGAATCAGAACCCTTTTGGTGTTTTTGCGGCATTGATGGAACGAACGCCTTGGACCCAACTTTAACCGTGACCAGAATTGGATGCATACTCAGCTCTTTGCACTCCTCAAAAGGTTTCTCGACAGCACCTTTACATTTTTTTATTTATTCCTTTCAAATCAGCATTCAGCATCAATTTTTAATTACTTTTAAGCAGAATGACTGCTTGAATTACTTATTCTGTTTTCGCTGGATCCTTCCTGATACAGTTTACTTCCTCTGGACGATGATGTTTTTGTAAGTATTACAGCTTTTCCTTTTCCTTCAGGACATGTTACCAAAACTACGAGCAGTTATTAATTCAATGGACATATGTTTTCTTCACTTGATAACTCTGGAGTCGAAAAAAATAGTTAGCCTAGGGACATGTATAATGATGAATTGTACTGGAGTTGATGATGATAAGATAGGAACAGGATCCAGAATGAATCAGGGCTTATTACACAATTTCATGATCAATTCTTGCTTAGACTAATTGTATAATATGATCCGCAAAGTCTATGCAAGAATTTATCGCTCAGAGATAGAATCAGGAAAGTACTAAAGGCTTTAAAGCAGAGGAAAGCAATCGGTGAAGGCAAAAGATGGGTCAAACGAAAGAGTGTCTGATGGGTAATGAGAAGCGAGAGGCAGTGGAGAGTCTATGCGAGCGAAGAAGTTGGTCTCCTCCATCCAGGTAGTGGTAGTAGTGCCCTCTTCTCCGTCTCCTCCTCCATGGATTCCTCTCACTTCTGCAGACATAACTGGCTTGTCGACCCATGGAGTGGTGGCTTCCACTGATTCAGTCGCGTTCTGTTTCCTGCCATTGGTTTTCTTGTTCAAATGGGTGTTCCAGTAGTTCTTGACTTCGTTGTCAGTCCTACCCGGTAGACGACCGGCTATCAACGACCATCTGGTGGTGGTAGAAAAAAAAAAGAAGTTAATCTTTGAGAGAGTGGTAAAAAAGAAAGATGAAATAAATACCGGTTGCCGAGAAGCTTATGCATGCGGATGATGAGGTCTTGTTCTTGAGGAGACATGCCTCCTCTTTTGATGTTTGGTCTTAGGTAGTTCTTCCATCTCAACCGACAGCTTTTGCCTCCTCTCTTCAATCCTGAAAACACACAAGAAAACATATTCATAAATCTTCCCAAAAAAACTCCCAACACTATGATTCTTCTCGAGTAAAATGAAATAAAATTTGGGTCGGGTTCAGACCGGAGTTACGAGAGATGTCTCCCCAGTTTCCTTCTCCATGAGTCTCGATATAGCTTCTAAGTATCATATCTTCTTCAGGTTTCCACAACCCTCTTTTCACCACGTGAGACTTCCTTTCTTCTTCTTCCCTTTTTTTCTCCATCCTTTCCTTCTTCTCTCCGCCCCTCCACAGTTTGAAAGTGAGGTGTTGTTTGGTTTGCTATAAGATGCGCATAACGTGCGCGAGTTTCCAGCTTTAACTCAAACATGTGGGGACTTATCTACTAAAATTATTGAAATAAAGACTACTTTACAAACAGTGAAACTACTGTAAATTCGTGCAAACTATAGCTGTAAAAGCTCTGCTTCTTTTGTTTTTATCCCTCAGTATTGTTACAAAAGGCAAACATATTAACCAAGGCAGATCAGAGGTTTGAGATTGCCATCAACCTCGATACCTTCGCAGCTCCATTACCACCAGTTAGTCTCTTTCTTCAATCATACACTGATATTTTATTCCTTCCTCTAAATTCAGACCTATTTGTGGCCATAATAGAAGTCATTCCACATGTTCAAAATCGCTTGATTAGCCCTTTTTTAATTTCTAACACACTTGTAGTTTGTTTTGCTCAAAATGGCTGTACATATAAATGGATTTTATGAAATGGATAAAATATTCGGCAATTTTGATAAAATAAACCCTCAACTATATAGATACATCCATATTTAAACTTTCAACTATGTTTATAGTTAAATAATTCCTTAACTAAGATATGTCACTAAATTTGACCCTCCGTTGTTAAAAACGTTAAAGATGTTAAAATCCGAACAGTTTTTTTTTTCTTTAGACCATTTAAATGAAAGAAAACAAAATGATATTTCTATTTAGTATAGAAACAACCAAGTTTTAATTTAAAACTACACACAGTTGACATAGGCACAATAATAAACAGGGTTTTAAAATAAAAAAATAAGATACCATAGACTCTAAAATCTTACAAAGTTTGTAGATATGTCTCAGCTTCTTCTTTTGATAAAACAATGTTACTGTTTTAGCCAGTACGTGATAATGCTCTGTTTTATTTTTTTGAAGTATAATATGCTACTCTGTTTTCCATTTTGATAAAGGGAAATTTAAACAGCAATGGAGTATAAACTTATCTTAAAGTGTATGTTTGGAGATCTATTTTTTTCTGGATTTAAATTAATTTTCTGGGTTCAAGTTAGGTTCACTAAACTTTGTTTCATGGTTAATATAATTTCAGAGGGAAAAAAAAAAGTTAGATTCACTAAAACATCCTTTTTAGAGTTGGAGATTTGTTTTCATGAGTTAATTATCGTGACAAAGATAGCAGTTACACACCTCAAACTGCTTCTGAAAAAACTTTTGTTGTTTTGTGTAGAGAATTTTGACATACGTTGTTTTCACACAAAAAAGTACTTTCTTATTGTTTGACAGAAACTATTGAGGATCAAACGTTTTGAGGATCAAAATTACAGAAAAGCTAGTGCTAAACTTGGCACAAGTAAAGAGGATCAAAGCTGCAGAAAAGCTAGTGTCAAACTTAGCACAAGGAACAAATCTTTGGTAAGAAGACTAAGTATAGATACTAAACAACGTTTACTCGTAACAAGGTTTCTCGTGTCTGCTACAGCGAACGAACTGAACTCAAGATAAGACAATAAAAAACTCCAGAAGTTGAATAACAGAAAGCAAAACTTAAAGCTGAAAATGAACTCCTCCATGTGTAACTAAGAACCATTTCTTTTTTCAAGGGAGACCTGAACCAGATGGTGCAGCCGAGCTGTAACCTCCAGCACCTCGGCCAAAACCAGGCCTACCACCACTTCCCTGCAAAGCGAGAAAAAAAAACCCCACAATCGAATGTTAAAACAATGGTAACCAAACAAAGAGAGGGCAAGATGAAAACATAAGCTAAACAGTAAGCTTTAAATATCGGATTTTGCATGGTCATTGTAACTAAAAATAATCAATAGGATTAGATACTGAAAGGCTAATGGTTTTAGCAGGGTCAGGAGGTCGATTCTTAAAACATCTAATTACCAGGAAGCAAATACAAAAGCAAAGGGAGCTGAATTTGAGAATATACTTGGAAAGATGGCTGGTAATCAGCTGGAGCACCACCCTTTTCTCCTTCACCACCACCACGAGGAGCTCCACGGTACCCATCACGGTCCCCACCATACCTGGGACGATCTCCTCCTTCAAACCTAGGTCCTCTATAAAAACACACGCCACGTCATCAAACCAAATAAACAAGCTTTTGTCCCATACAAAACAACGAACACAGAGAGAGAGAGAGAGTTAACTAACTAACCTAGGGCGATCACCAGGTGGGCCACCACCAAAAGGACGACCAATAGGCTTAGCCGACTTCTTCAACGTAGCAGGAACCACATCAGACGGGAGGTTAAGGTATCCTGATTATGGTTATGATATGATAATAGTAGCTTACTTATTTATCATCTCCTCTTAAATCTTTCCTCCAACCCCTTCTTGAACACTGATCAAATAGTACAAAAGAAAGTACTATATAATATAACCAACAATTATGGAGGGCTATCTGTTGTACTATTAATAAGATTTTAATATTTCGGTGCTTCATAAACCATATTGACACCAAAATAAATATCAGAACAATGCTTAAATTTCTAGCCATGAAAACTCAAAAATCAAATAGACTAATTGAACCCCCATTAGTATGTCACCATTTAAATATCGACAACTCACACATAGTTTTGGTTGGATCTAAGTAGTACAATATTACTAGAAATCAAAGATGTAATTGTGTTTCAAAGAAACTTAGACCTGCATACCGAACCGAACCGAGTCAAACCAAACCGAACCGAGTCAAAACCGAATCAAACTAGCTAGTTATGGTTTATTTCAGGTAAGTCCTCAAGAACTCAATCCCTTCGTTGGTGAGAAACCAGTAGTAATGCATCCACGCGAATGTCTCCCTTACATACTCCTTGGACTTGAAAGACTGCATCAGCTTGATCACTTGCAGGTTTGGCACTGACTCGATCAACGGGTGCTTCGCGAGGTTGAAGTCTTTCTTCGCGAACAGCACTCCTTCTGCAAAACCAAATTTGTGATCAACCAACAAAGGTGTCGTGTTGTGATTAAGCTAAAAAGGACGAACCTTTGAAAAGGTACTTGCAGATTTCTCTGCGGTTTTCCTCTGACATAATCTGAAAGCATTAGGAAGACGAAAATGGTTAGAATTTCACAAGGTTGATAGATCAAACGGAGAAGCTCATGTGTTTTACCATTTTTGTTTCGGTGGGAGTGAAGAAGAGCTAGCTAGGGTTTTTTCTGAATCTGAGGAGACAGATGAGTTTATTACGGTTTTTTGGGCTTATTATGGGCTATTAATTTATGATACATGGGCCTCCAGTATATTCTTATGCGCTCACTAGAGGAGATCAATAAAATAACTAGGGTGGGTATTTCGGCTCGGTTCGGGTTTGATTTAGTTAATTCGGTCCTAGAATTTTTCCAGTTGAAGTAAACCATAATTAGTTTGGTTTGGATCAGTTTCGGTTCGATTTGGTTTGTGTTACGGTTCGGTTTAATCGGATTTTCTTAGTTTAATTTTTTTATTTTGAAACATCAACGCATGGTCATAAAATTATCGTATTGGTGTCAATAAAAAATAAATTATTTGAACTCAATCCAATATATAACTAAATCAATATGTTTTGTGTGTTCAAACGTAAAACTAAATATTAAACTGTAATCTATTTATTTAGATTATTATATTTAAACCTAACATAAATATTATAAACAATAGGAGTAGCATTTCGGTTATTTTATGGATTCAGTTTCAGTTCTGTTCGATTTGGTTAATTTGGTTTTAGGATTTTTCAACTGAAATAAACCATAACTAGCTAGTTTGATTCGGTTTTGACTCGGTTCGGTTCGGTTGGTTTGGTTTGACTCGGTTCGGTTCGGTATGCAGGTCTAAGTTTCTTTGAAACACAATTACATCTTTGATTTCTAGTAATATTGTACTACTTAGATCCAACAAAAACTATGTGTGAGTTGTCGATATTTAAATGGTGACATACTAATGGGAGTTCAATTAGTCTATTTGATTTTTGAGTTTTCATGGCTAGAAATTTAAGCATTATTCTGGTATTTATTTTGGTGTCAATATGGTTTATGAAGCACCGAAATATTAAAATCTTATTAATAGTACAACAGATAGCCCTCCACAATTGTTGGTTATATTATATAGTACTTTCTTTTGTACTATTTGATCAGTGTTCAAGAAGGGGTTGGAGGAAAGATTTAAGAGGAGATGATAAATAAGTAAGCTACTATTATCATATCATAACCATAATCAGGATACAATACAGAGCAAAAGACTACAAAATAACATGACGAACTTTCCAACAACGAAATAAAAACAAGACAAAGCAGGGTATGCTGAGGTCAGCGTACATAGACCCCTTTTTATTTTACTTATGCTAGACCAAGCACTCTTAATCCTCAGGATGATGTTATGAGTTCTCACTTCACTTGACGCTGCAACAATACAAACGACCACGAGAGTAAGTGTAATTCATTATAAATAACTAAATCACAGTCTCCTGCTAGATCGAGTATTAATCACGTAAAAGAACACAAAATAATCTGAATTTGGACTTAACAAAAGGATAATAAGAAGCTTACGTGTCGCAGTTAGTGCTCATGGAGATGGGATAGGGAATGCTAACACCGCACTTTCCAGGAAGGCTAGAGGCTAGACTTGGGTTGATGCTCCTTGCAGCGGCCTTTAGACATTTGCATGCTTGTTGGCGGTCCGGTGTGGTTTGAGCCATACCATTCAGCTTTTTGACTCCCGCACAGCATGGAGGCGGCACCACCCCACCTTTGGATAGGTAGCCGGCACATGGAACCAAGCTACTTGCCACTGTGCCACATGAGATTGCTGCATCTACTGATGCAACTATGCACACCGTCAAAACAAGGCATGTGAAGAACCTCAAAGCGAAAGCCATTCTCTTTTGTAATAAGAAAATAGGGAAATTTAGTTTACTTTTCTGTGTTTAAGCTTGTGTTTTGCTGTTGGATATGAGAAAAGTTGGAGTCGATGATAGAGCTTATATAGGAATTTTAGATGAGAAAAAGGATGATAACTCGAATTTGTTAGATTGTTAGTAGTTGGATTTGCATTTACTTTATTAAGTCCTTCTAGTTTTTTCTAATAACGAAAATAATATGTTTCTTTAAACAACAGTATCACAATATTTAGTATGTACATATATTTTTTTGTGAATTTATTAAGTTTACAAATTTGTTTTGTTGTTTTGAGATAGATTATGTATGAGCGGCATAACAAGATTTAGTAATAACATTTTTTTTTCTGTTTATGCAGTCTAACATGTTTAACATTGTGAAATTTTATTTACCTTTTTTGGCCAACAACGACTATATTATCTTAACAAAGTTCCTAACATTCACAAAATTAAAAGGAGGATGTTTTTGCAGAATAGTATATCTATTAATTAAGAAATGGGAACATTCGTAAAATATGGTATCTTTACTACATAATACTCCCTCTATTTACAATTGTAAGCAGTTTTGGCTAAAAATACTAATATTAAGAAAATAATTATTTATTAAAAATATCATTTAATATATAACTTCAACCAATTATAAAATAATCAACATAACTTAATTTGTCAAACACTATTCAATAAACATAAAGTTGCATTTAAATGTTAAAACTATTTATATTATGAAGCAATTTTTTGCTAAAACTACTTATAATAAAAATGAAAAGAGTAGAAAATAATGATTTCGTTTTGCATATAATTAAGAGTTATTCTTGGGTTCACCCCCTAGGGTGAACTTTTAGGTTCACCAACCAATAGGATTTAGTTATTTCAAATTTGACATCATTTAAAAAAGGAAACAAAATATTTTCAAATTATATTACGTTTTAAAAATAAAAAATAAAGTAAAAATAAATAAAATAATACTAAGAATGCAAAAAATAAATATTTTTTCAAAAAATAAATTAATACCACAAAAAAACACTAATCTCTAAATGTTAAACCCTAAATCTTTTAGTAAACCTTTGGATATATTATAAAACTTTGATTTAAAAAAACTATTTATAACACAATCAACAAAAAAACTATACTCTAAATCATTATCCTAAACCCTAAACACTTGGGTAAACCTTAAACCCTTGGATAAACCCGAAATTCTTGGATAAATCTTAAAATTTAAGATTTATCCAAAAGTCTAAGATTTAATGTTTGTTGGGAGTGTTAAAAATATTTTTTGAAAATATTTTTTTTAGATTAAAAAGTTTTTTTTGTGATTAGTATAATTTTTATTTAATTTTTATTTTAAAAGTATATTATAATTCGATAATATTTTGTTTCATTTTTTAAAAAATATTGAATCTTAAATGACACAATCCTATTGGTTGGTGAACCTAGAGATTCACTTTAGGGAGTGAACCCAAGAATAAGTCTATAATTAATAATTGATCAATCAGCTATTGGAGGTTCGTACTGTGCGAATTAAATTTGAATACCGTCTAATTAAACTCAATGTGTAACAAACGGACACGCGTATCCAACATTAAACATCAGAGCTCTCCCAACTATCACATTCTCCAATTCCATTGGACCACCTTCTTGTTTTGCCATTAATTAACTAAGGAAAAATCTAACTCTGTTTTTTTTTTTGTAAACCAAAAGGGTTAAACCCGGGTCAATGATGACACAAGCCTAACCCCCGGGTAGAGGTACAGCCCACGGATAGACCCTCTCCTGGGCATTCAAATGAGTCGAAAGCAATAACTCATATCCGTGTGGCCGGTGGGGTTTGAACCATATCACATTCTCCAATTCCATTGGACCACCTTCTTGTTTTGCCATTAATTAACTAAGGAAAAATCTAACTCTGTTTAGTAAAAAAAAACTAACTTTGTCGACTAGGATTATTTTGGGTGGCTATAGTTTGGTGTTGCGTTAGTAATTAATTGTGAATGTGAAAATAATGAAATTATCTCAACCATATCAGTGAAGATAGCCACTGTTGAAGACACAAGATAGTAGAAAAAACAAAGAAAAATATCCATACATCGCAGATGAGTAAAACCAGGACTTTTTATTTTACTTAATTAAAGATTCCTTCAACTCTCAAGAAGACAAACAGTATAGTTTACCGGCTGACAATACTTGCGCAATCTTCTGACGTTGATTCTTTTTAAAACAAAAATCCAAAATGCTCGCTGAGAAACAATCTTGAAGATGTAATTTCTTGTTCGTGACATATTACAATAGGTATTTCACGTCTGTGCAAGAAGTTGAGTTGTGAAGTCGCTTACATAGAATTTGTGATTGCTTGTGTAAGTAGAATTTGGAAACAGAAAGAGAATATGTGACCGAAAACAAATGGATGTTTTTCTTTAAACAAAAGGATTTACTTGGAGAAGAAGTTTGTCTTTACAAAAATTGAAATTTGTTTAAACGGAAAAGAAAGTTTGTCAAATTATATTTGGAAGAACTTAAAGAACAAATTTAAAATTAATATATAAAAGAGACATATTTTAAGAAAAAGGTAGAACTCAGAACATAAAGTGCGAAAGAGAATTTCATTGTGAGTTTTCATGTGTGTGCTTGTAGGTGTTGATGTAGTGTTTGATGGAATGTGCCGTTGTTCAGAGCTTGTGTTGATCAAGCATGTTGGTGTTGACGTTGTGTATATGGTGGAGTTGTCCGTTGTGTTGTGATGATTAAGCATGGCGTGAATTAATGTTGACATGCTCGTTCGTATAATTAATTGGCATGCATTTGTGTTGACTTACTCAATATACTAGGCGAAGTACTTGGTGACATAGGTTTGGAGGATTGGAGTCTAGACTAAAGAGGAGTTCAGCTTAGGGTTAGGTTATCCTAATAAAGTTTGAACTCTTGAAAAGTTTTGTTCAAGATAGTTTGTTTTAAAGAGTATAAACAGAGCCGTATATTAAATAGAACGGTGATTCAAGAGGATTGTGCTTGTATTATGCATATTTGAATTGGATATACTTTGCTTTCTTGTTTTAGTGGATTAGAAATCTAGACGAGATGTTGCATGTATATCGACATTTCTCTTTTAAGGCAAAGAGCGTAGAGCATTATCTTGTAAGAAAGAAAACTCAAAGGAAAGCTAACACCCGTCTAGGAGATTTGGTCTCCATCAGTGGCTATTACATGCTTAAACAAAAGCTCAAAAAGGTAGACAAAAGGCGAACGGAATTTTAACTAAAGATAAATACACTGTACACAAACATCCTTAATCCAAAGGCGTACATGTAAAACAAGAACTCAACCGCTCAGTGTGAGCTTCATCTTCTTCATATGTACAAACAAAACCCCACAACACAATCTATGTAATCTGTAACCATTGTGGGCCTCACTCACCTGAGACACTTCATCATAGTTCTCCCCTTCTAATAGCTTCAAGTAGAGACTAGATTTTGACCCGCCCTTAAGAGGGCGGGTTTATTCTTGTTTTAAATTTAATTTTTGATATTTATTTTTTCTTTCTAATTTTTTTTGTAATCATACATGTGTATAAATTTTAAATAAAATATATTTTACTAAATAATATCAATTTAAAAGTTGATCCAGTATACGCACGATTAAGGTAGGGTTGCGGCTTGAACTCGCCCCGCTGACCTGCGAACCCGCGGATTTTAAATTTTGTTTTAGTTAAAAAATATCGCACAATCCGCAAACAAATAATTTTGTACCCGCACCCACTCCATTTAATTTTGTGGTTATCTGCGAGTTATATATATATATATATATATTTTTTTAAAAACATACTTTAGTTTAATTGTTATAAATATATATATATATAATAAAATATTTATACATTATTTAAATTTTAAATTATTATTTTTAAATCCTGTATTTTTAAAAATATTTACTTTTAAATTTTTGTTTTTTAAAATACTTTGCGGTCGACGGGTAGCCGCGATCCAAAATCCCCCAACCCACACTCACCCGCATAAAATACTGATAACTCGTACCCGCAATTCGATTTTTCAAATAGTTGGACCAAACTTATGATAACTTCTTAAAAAGACATATATATTTTTGTTTTATATTTTCAAGAAATATAATATTTATAAAATTCAAGTTATAACCAGCAACAAACAACAAATTGTCGTCCATTCAACAAACTGCCACTTATTAGTTTGGACTCTTTTGAAAAAAGTTGTGTAACTGTTTTTTGACCAGTTAGTTGTTATCTGCATATTCCTAAAAATAGTAGTTTTTTCGACCAGTTAATTGTTGGCGTGTTTTTTTAAAATAAGGTTAAAGGTTAAGGAACTATATTTATATGGGCATATAAACGGTTATATATTCTTGTTTTTAGTTGGACTAAACTAACATCAAGATATGTTCTAAATTTAATAGTATTGATTATAAGTTTATATTTTGATTTATTTTAGATTAAAGTTACTTTAATGATAATTTAAGATATGTACAAAATAGTATACTACTCCGACAATAAACTATTTTTATCAGTATAAAGTTTTTATTTATTTGATAATATATTTAAAATCATTTAATTGTCATGAGCCTTCAATTCATGAGAATAATTTTGTTTCATTTTGGACTTCGTTCACGGTTTCACATTTGCAAAAATTCTTTAAATTTGTTTGGTTGATGGGTTTCACAATTGTTTTTAGTATTTTTATATATGTATATAATTTTTATTGAGGGTAAATACATAAAAGTTTAACATTGGACTTATGGTTATAGCCGGCTTTAGATGACCCAACACATCGGGTTCAAGTAACTACTGTCCTTATTTTATCTTTTTTTTGATTTTCGTTTAATGAATAAAAAATTGCAGTTTTGTCTCCATCTTCAACCTGAAGAAGAAGTAGAAAACACAAATCCATGGCAGCTAGACAAAAATTTATGGTTCGATGGTTCTAACATCTCAACTTTTATTGGATTTAAGAAAAAAAGTGATAGCTCCAATCTTAATCATCAGATTTAGAGGAAAAAATCAAAATTATTTGAAGTTAAGACCTTTCCGATTTTTGATGAGATTTAACCAAATCTGCAGCGACAGAGCTCCGCCAACCGTCGGCGATTTAGCAGTCTCCAGGACGTGTTTTAGAACAGAAACAGAAGCAGTTTAGAAGTTTTGAGTGATATAACTTCCCAGATGACGTGATTTTTCTATTTTTTTTTAATTTAGAATTGGTTTAGCAGTTATACTAATATGTAAATATAAACAGTTACAATAGGTTTTGTATTTTTTTAAATTGGACATAACTTAATATCAATTGGACATGTTGAAGAATTAATAGAATAAATATCAGGTGGTTTCTTACTTAAGGTTTTACTCACTCCACCGTGATCAGTTTCTGCCTCAGACCATTCTTATTGGTCATCCCCTGAGACATCCCTTAAGGGAGGAGGGGACCACTAAACACTAGGACCAAGAAGAGAAAAGGGAAAAAAACCCCTAATTAAAGGATGGTCCTTAGTTACAACCGACCAAAAAAAAGGAAAAAAAAAAACAAAGCCAAGGGACATGAGACACAATCCCACCAATAATGATGCTCTCAGAGCTAATATCATCAGACGAGAGAAGCCGTCTCTGTGGTGTCATATAAGGTCTAGAAATTAAAATAAAATAATCACTAAATTCTAAATCCAAAGATGTTATATATATTTGTTTGAGTTTAGTAAATGCTATTTTATAAAAATTTCTCTTAATATACTAATCTTTATATATGAAATAAGACTATAAATCAGTTATTTTCTCACATCAATACGCGACCTCGTAGACAAACTGAACTACAAATGCCAGACTGTTAGCGATTACATTAGTAATAGCGATTTGTTTTATTAGTTATGTCTCAAAAGTTGAATCCGACAATCTTTTTTTCAACGCTACACTACGAAACGAAATAGGGTTGATGTTTGCATTGCATGGAAATTAGGAAGTCGAAATTTTAATTCTTGGTTCACAATTATTCCTACACTTGACGACTTATTGCTATTTATTCATAGTCGTTGGACACTCAGGACGACTTGTCCATTATGATTCATTCAACTCTAACCTCGCTTTCTTGGTCCAATTTTTAGCTGGGCTTAAGTCTCCACCAAAAGAAAGATATGCTACAATTAATTAAAAAACCTTTGACCAAAAAAATAAATTAAAAACCTAATTTAATTTCAATAATATCTTTTGGATAATTTAATATTTTTTATATTGTTTCAATTTTGTTAAGAGTATATCATTTTTATAATTCGTGGTTTTGAAGAAAAAAAACATTACAAATAAAATTTGTTTCTTTATTTTAAAATATGAAAACGGGTAATTTAAACACCAAAACTATATTTAAAACTTTTAGCAATTATTGGATATATGCATGGAGAATACAGAAAAAGCTTATAAGATATTTATAACTTGATTTTCTTCATTCTCCACGTGACAAGGAAAAACGGTGAGTTTAATTATTTTATCTTTTTGTCTTTTACTAGATCATTTCGTTTCCTCTATGGTTGAAAATCGACTTCGAAAAGCTTTTTAATTATTTTTGGTGAATGAAAACTTATTATTGAGAAAGAAAAAAATATGTTACAAAAAAAATATTTTTGTCTTTACATCATGACTGGTTCCAATTATTTTCCGTTTTTATAGAAAATAAATAAATATGGTCCCGTACTTGCATGCAATGCAATGCAAGTCCTTATATAAGAAGGAACTTTCAAAGCTTATTAACAATCCACGACATGCTTAATTTCTCAATCATTAGTTGAAGAAAAAATGCAGGTTCGATTCTTTATCATTTGTTAGCATATTGTTTCTCAATTGGAAGTTTCTAAAATATATATATATATATATATATTGGTTTTCAAATGGCTTTTTGCTTTTATAAATTAGCAATAGATGAAACGTCATTTACTATCCTAATCAAGTGCTGATTATGTATGATTCTACATGATAGAAAGCTGTACTGAAATTGGATGTTTGCTGTGAAAGAACCAAACAAAAAGCTATGTCAACAGTCTGTTGTCTATCAGGTACACGATGCAAGAACACTCAGCAATGATTAATTTAATATAAATACTTTTTTACTATTTTTTATAAAATATATTTTATAGCTTAAACCTCAGGATTCTATCATGTAACTGATTAAGTCATAACTATATTTTGATTTGTAAGGAGTCCAGTCGGTAGACGTTAAGGAAGGTAAACTAACTGTGGTCGGAGAGATTGATGCCTTTATGATTGTGAAGAAACTGCAGAAGATATGTTATACCGAGATAATCACGGTTGGGCCGGCTAAAGAACCCGAGAAGAAGCCTGAGCCGAAACCTGATCCGAAACCCCAAGAAGTAATTTGTCACTATATCCCCACATGTTTTCCACCTTACTATCATAATTTCAACGGATGTGACCACTAAAATCCCCATGGTTGCGTAATCTCATAAAAAGAAAAAAAAAGATTGGACCAAGTCGGTACCCAATTCTACCCTTATAGTCATTTGTCATCAGTTTCTTTGTACTCAATGGTTTTGCTATGTTGTTGCTGTAATGCTCTAAAATTTAAATATAGTTTGTAAAAGTGCAACATCCCACTTCATGGTATATGAAGGTGTACGTGGAAAAGTTTTTAAAAATTGATTTGTCTACTTATACATCAAAATACTTTTATTTTCAGTTATTAGTCTTGATAGAACTTCAAAGTTAGGTGTATTTCAACATGAATATTATACTGGATGGTGAACTATTGGGAAATGGTCTTTTAATAATGCGTAAGTGAGGCCAAACACATAGAAAGAATAATCTTCCGAGCCTTTTAAATAATGTACCGGCTCTCAGATGAAGATGAAACCCCCAGACCGAAAGAAGAATCGTGGAACCCACTAACCGTAGTCGAGGCATTACAACAATATTGTTTGAAAAGAAAAATCAGATATTAAAAGTAATATTTTCAAACATTGTTATTTCTGCATGATAACAAAAAATCTACTGAGCCTCTTAAAATAACGTACCAGTAATCCGATGAAAACGAAAAAAGAAAGTTTCAGGGAACCCACTAATCGTGGCAGCCAGACTTTACGACAATATTATTTGACAGAAAAGAAGATCGGATATTAGTTCTCAAAAAAATATCAGATATTAAAAACCATATCTTCAAACACCAAAAATCTTTTTACGAAATAAAATCGTAATGCCTTGATCTAAACATGAATCTCAAAAATCGAATAAGTTTGATTTTTAAAATTTACTTGAAAATTTGTGGATATAAATGAAGGGTATGATTGTTATCGTTTCCAATTAGCACAGCTCGCTTTTGAGAAATAACAATGTTTGTGTACCGGTAAATGATAACAAAACAATCTTAACCAGCGGGGTTAGCCTAGTGGTATTTGAGAGAGCTTCGGCTTCAATACGGTCACGGGTTCGATTCCCACTGGCCACACGGCCTAGTGGTATTTGAGAGAGTTTCGGCCTCAATACAATCTACTGAGCCTCTTAAAATAATGTACCAGTAATCCGACGAAGACAAAAAAAAAGAAAGTTTCAGGGAACCCACTAACCGTGGCAGCCAGACTTTACGACAATATTATTTGAAAGAAAAGAAGATCGGATATTAGTTCTTAAAAAAATATCAGATATTAAAAACCATATCTTCAAACACCAAAAATCTTTTTACGAAATAAAATTGTAATGCCTTGATTTAAACATGAATCTCAAAAATCGAATAAGTTTGATTTTTAAAATTTACTTGAAAATTTGTGGATATAAATGAAAGGTATGATTGTTATCGTTTCCAATTAGCACAACTCGCTTTTGAGAAATAACAATGTTTGTGTACCGGTAAATGATAACAAAACAATATTAACCAGTGGGGTTAGCCTAGTGGTATTTGAGAGAGCTTCGGCCTCAATACGGTCCCGTGTTCGATTCCCATTGACCACATGGATATGGGCCCATTGCTTTCGGCTCATTTGAATGCCTACGAGAGGATCTATCTGTGGATTATACCTCCACCCGGGGATTAGACTTGTGTCATTATTGACATGATCTATCTGTAGATTATACCTCCACCCATAGATTAGACTTGTGTCATTATTGATTCGGGTTTAACCGTTGTAGTTCAAAAAAAAAAACAATCTTTTGAGCCTCTCCAGTCGTCGGATGAAGATAAAACTCACAGATAAATTTTTGCGGAAATCACTAACTGTGGCAGTCAAAATCACAGACCGAAAGAAACCACTAACCGTGGCAGCCAAGGCATTACGATAATACTGTTTGAAAAAAGAAAACCAGATATTAAAAATCCTATTTTCTAACACCAAAAATCTTTTTACGATATAAAACCATAGACCTCGATTGGGAAGGGCCGTAGAAGCTGTAAACATACACAATCCCTTTGTCATATCTTTCTTCAATCTGCTCTTTTGTATAACGACAAATCTTTTGCTCGTTTTCTGATCGAAGGACCAGCTGAATCTTACACTCATACTCTGCTCCCCTAGAACAACATCACTACAGCTTGGTTTAATATATAACATAAGGTGTCATTTAGTTCATCGCATCATAAAATATAAAGGACATTCAAATTGGTTTCTAAGCATTAAACCCCCAGTGGAAGCACTGTAGTTTAGTGGTTAAGGTTTAAAGGTTTCTACACCCAGGTCTGGAGTTCAAACCCCAGGCTATGCAATTTTTTGCAGATAAATCCAGGTTTCAAGTCCCGGAGAGAGTGGTTCATTAAACAATTATGCAGATTAGGGAAGAAAAGTTTACAAGAGATCTACAACATGGTGCAAGTTAATCTGGTCAGACGTGGATCTTCATAGGACGGCTCAGGTGATGCAGTTAGGCGTAGATCTCATAAGGCAGATAGTAGTGTCGGTTGTTGAATCGTCTATATAATCTTTCTCATATCATAATTGTAATATCATAATGAATCAGCGTTAAAAAAAAAGCATTAAACCCCCTATGTCCATCAATTCAAATACCGAAAGCCCAATCTAAATATAACACTCGTTATTTGCGCCAAACCGAAATAACAATACTTAATCCATAAATCCCGCAATTGGTTTCCATCTCCAACGTGTATATCTCTCAAGTATGATAGTGCAAGCATATACACAAAACAACAAAAAACAGAAGATCTTTAAAAACAGTCATATGAACATCTGTTCCTCCCTGGGAGTCTGAGTTCCATACTTCAGATTCAAAAGGAAATGAGTTCTCATTTGAAGAACATAAGATATCTAGCTGATTTCAGATATGTTTCGCTATCTTCTTAAGTTCTTTTGCAACGTCTATCATGTGAAGCTCGTTTTCTCCTTGTCTAAATCGTACACATCTTAAAGCAAGCTCAATGAATGCTTCCATTTGCGGTATTAGATGCTCAGGGATGTCTCCGTTTCTCACTTTCCAACATCGACGGGTCTATCAGTCCAGTCAAGAGACCTCGATCCACCAACTTGCCAACATAGACAGGCGTACAGGAAGATAAACATCAACTTCCGAAGTATATTCAGAATTCCCTGTAAAAAGCATTAGCATGATGATCCCAAGGCTATAGATGTCAACATTCTCCGTTACTAAACCTGTATTGAGGTAATCTGGCTCGATATAGCTTGATGTTCTGCAAACCATTTCATTTACACTCGATTCTACTTCTGGAATCAGTTTTACTGAGACTGATCCTCAACCTTAAACTCCAAGGAAATGGTCTGGTGGGTCCATCCCTTGCACGTTTTATACAGTTTAGAGCTCCATTTTCCGGGTATTCACACACGAGAATGGGATGTTGGAACTCTAGACAGCAGCCCAGGATCTTGAGAACATTCTTATGGCTACTCATCAAAGATGAGACAGTGATGTCACGATACAAGTTGTCAGCTTCAAAAAGGGTACAGTCTTGGTATGTCTTGATCATTACGAGTCTGTTTTCAATCATGCCTCTGTACCACACGAATCTGTCTTCGGAGACTATATAGTGCCAGTCGAAGTGGTTTGTGTGGCTTGAATAATTTGGTGGGAAGAAAACGTACGGATGGGATTGTATATACCTCCTGAAGATGCAATGAGTTCCTCCAACAACAAGCTTCCATTCTTCTAGAAATGCTCCTCTATCTTCTTCCTCTTGAACAAACACAACATCTCTAAACACAGAATATGAGATTGGTAAGAAATGGATCGCAAGAAAAAAAAAAGAGAGACGAACAGGCCAAGTCAACTTTGGTCGGCTGTGGTTCGGTATGACATTTTTATCAAGTCAACGGAATATACTCTTTGATTTTGTCGCACGATTTCTAGTTAGGCCTTGTTAGCACTAAGAGGCCTACATATAAATTTGGTTCTAATAACTAATGGTCAGATTTTTTTCTCTTCTGCATTTTCTAAACCACATTTATTTAGGCTTAGGATGGTGATAATGGATTAAATAGTGTGAGAGACAGACATATTAGAAACTATGATACGGTTCACGTGTGGTTTATGTGAGAGAAATACATATTATGAAACAACTTTAAAACTGTCACATTCTAATTTGAACCTAGAATGAGTTTATTCACGTGTGGTTTATTCACCATAATAGCATAATATATCGAGCGTTTGATATTCAAAAACCCTCAAAGCTACACATACATGCATTTTAAACATTAATTATTTTTTGAACTAGCACTTTAAAAATTTTAAGTGATATTTTTATCATAACAAACCTCCAAAGAGGTTTATTTGTTCTTTAGATAACAAGTACTATTCATTTTCTAGGTTAAAATGACAACGTGACAGTTTTTTTGAAGTTGATAAATAAATAATAAAAATACATTAAAATTTTGAAAAACTGGAATAAACTCAACAATTTAAAAATTCAAAAATTGAAATTTAAACATAAAAACAAAATAAAATATTTTTTAAAATATAAAAAAATGATAAAATATATTACAAATTTCAAAATTTTATTTTTAAATTTATAAATCTAAAATCATTTTGAAATCTAAAAATTCTAAAAGTTCAAAAATAAATCTAAAATTAAAATTTCGAACTTAGAATTGAAATTATTAAATGACAATCATCAAATGACAATATATTTTCATGTAATGATTGTGATTAGCCCTGCGATTTCGTTTTTCCAAAACCGAACCGTCGGTTTTCGGTTAACCGAAATTTTGAAAATAAATTCTGAAATTAACCGAATTAAATTTTGTTGCAGTTTGGTTATCGGTTATTTTGGGTTTTCAATTATACTTCCGAAAATAACCGATCTTTTGGTTTTCAATTAATTTTGGTTTAATTTTCTTTTTAAAAATCGAATATTTTTGGCTAAACTCGGTATTTGGTTAAATTCAGATATTTTCGATTTTCCTGCTAATTTTGGTTCGGTTTTCGGTTATTTTTGGATATTTTCGTTTTTTTTAAATCGAAAACCGGACCAAAAACAAAATTATTTTTTAAAATCCTACCGAATTAAACCGAATTGAAAACTGTAACCGAACCAAAAACCAAAAAATGTGGTTCGGATCGGTTCGGCCCATTCGGGTCGGATAAAGACCGCATGCCTAATTGTGATGTTTGTTGACGGTTTCTGAAAAAAAAAAATTTGATGGTGGCGAGTTTTGATATTGTCATAAGTAATGTTCACTGTCACTGGAGGAAACTTTAAAGCATAATCACGATGAGGATGAGGATCATGGAGATGGGATCTTGTGAAGATGTTTCATCTGTCTTTCTTTTTTTTGGTTTTTTTATTTTTTTTTGTTAACTGTGAAGATCTGGCAATCGAAGTCAACTGCCTAATTTCAAGAGATCTGTAGCATCTATGTATTCTTTCAATTCTCTCTAAGACTCAACTCTCAGTTGTGCCAAGGAAATAAGGCAGTAAGTTCCTTAATGTAAAAGTTGCAGAATTCCTCAGTAAGCCCATATATAATCCTCAGTGTCTCATTTGGTTCTATCGAGACATTTTACTCTTGTCCAGTACATTTGTTGATCCCTTGGAAATACTTTGTTTTTCGTGTTCAAAAAAAAACTTTGTTTTTCAATCAACAACCTGCAATTCCAACTTATTTTCTTATTAACTAAACAATGTTTTAATAAAATTCACGGTCTATATTATAGGTTCATCCGTTGGAGATTCCACCATTTCTTATATGTGGCAATCTGAGATTTCCAGTGCTTTGTTAAGAAACTTTAATTCATAAACGACTATATTTTTTAAATGAACCTTTTCAGTCTATAGCTTATGTGAGAATTCTGGTTTCAAATCAAGCTAGTCAGCTACTCCGAGTATGACATCGCTCAATTAAATGACCAGAATAATTCAACACAGCCAAATAAACACAACAATTTTCTATATCAATGACTAGGCGGAAACAAAATGTTTCAATAGTCTAACATGATATAAAAAGAGCCATCCTTTGCTAATAATGAACTCACCTGTATTAGTTCCAATTCTGGGTCCTTTCAATGTGTCAAACAATTTTCTTTTGTGTTACTTAAAACATAACAAAATCATTCATTAGAAAAATACCAGATTTTAAATATAAAGTTATATTTAAAAATTATACAGAGTAAACATGAAACAAGAATCTAAATATATATTTTTTTAGATATGTGTTTTTCTTTCAGATCTATGTTTTCTTAGGATTAAAAAGCAACTTAAGGACAAACAAATGAAAACCCAACATCTTTATAATCTATAAAAGGAAACCGTTTTGACTTCAGTCCCAGTTAGATTTCACTTCAGTGTTCGTTTTGATATATGTGTCTTACGTGACGGAATATGTCAACGGGGTCAAAAATCACCGTTGTCCAAGTCGTTAACGCGGCCTAATAATGAGCAAGTGACACATCTTCCTGTTGTTTTCGTCGTTGCCTCGTTCACTCTTTTTGTTGTCCTTTGCAGTGCTTTTATTATTAAAAATAGAAAGAAAAAAAAAGTCTTTTTGTGGGTCATATATTAAATTCCACGCATATTCCTTTGTAATCTCTATATATAATAGATACCTTTGGACTTGCTATTGTCATCAAGAAGCTTTCAACATCTCAACTTACATCTCTTCTCATTCTCTCTTTAAAAATATATCGGAGATTTCTGAAGCTATTCAATAGTTTTCTTGAGCTATGACGTCCCAGGTACACCCTTTCTTTCATATATATATTGGCTCTTGAAATAATTAAAATATAATGTACTAATGTTTTACTGATCGCTATATATAGAAACTGATCAACTATACTTATATTTTTTACAATTTGCAAAACTGATCTCTGGTTTCAATTTGACAGAAATCTGTGTTGCAATTGAGTGTTCACGAGGAAAGAATCAGGAAGAAAGTGTGGGCGACCGTTTCTAAATTTTCAGGTATTTTTTATAAACTTCAACATTTAAAATATGATCATTTGTTTTAATAAGTTGGCAAATTGTTAAAAAATGTAGGGGTTACATCGATAGCAATGGATGATAAAACCGGGAAAATGACGGTAGTTGGTGAAGTTGATGTACCCGTTATCGTGAAGAAGCTAAGGAAAATATGTAATGCAGAACTCGTTACGGTTGAAGTTGTTAAACCACCTGAGAAAAAGCCTGAACCGGAGAAACCGATTCCAGCTAAACCCGCCGAAATTGTTGCCTTTCCAGTTACACAGTTTAGCCACCCGTACCAATATCAATATTCATATGCAAATTCTTACTATCAACCATACGATAATTACAGAGTTGTGGTGGAGGAACCAAATACTTGTGTGGTTATGTAATTTTCTAGTTCTCTTTCAATAAATTCAGTTTTGGTTGATGTTAATAAAAATCAATTTTGGTCAATGGAACATTTATTTAATTCAATTTCTATGAAATACTTAATTTTTAGTTGTGATATTGAGTTTATTTATAATAAAAATACAATTTCTGTATGATAAAAATGTAATGCACGATATATGTCAATTTAAGTCTCACATTAAAAGTTAGACAAAGAAAAAAGAAACTCTAATATATAAATAAATGTCAGTGGACTTACCTCTTAAGCTTAAAGTGAACAATATCATAATATAAAGTTAAACACTGTTTTTACAATCCCAACAATTGGTATCAGAACGGTTTGACAAAGAAAGGCCAAACTATCCTTCAAAATATGAATGATAACCATCGAATTAGGTGAAAGTTCAGTTGTGGGAGGATCATCTTCAATTCGTTGGAAGGAAGGATACAAGATGAATATGGTATTTAGTTTTGAGGGAAAGAACGAGAGATGTCAATTTAATTCTCAAATTGAAAGTTAGACAAAAAAAATCTAATATATAAAGAGATGTCCAACTCTAAGTACGAGAACTTATAGAAATGAAACCAAAAACAAACTCATGCAAACTTACCTCTTAAGTTCAAAGTGGACAATATCATATTAATCGGATAATAAAGAGTTAAATATGGACTTGGACGATCCTAACAATGCATACGCTTTTCTTAAATTTTTTTGTACTTTTAATCATCTAGTAATAATTTTATCGGGGAAGGCAATTCAGCATTATTGCAGGATAATAGAAGATGTGCATTTCTTTCAAGAGGATGGTCCCAAGCCAGGTTTGAAGAATACTCAGCATAACGTGACATACACTCTTTACGTTGAGATTCACCGTTCACGCATGGTAAGGAATGAACGACCAATGAGTGAAGGTAGCTAGACCTTACAAGAGATCGCACAATGAATAACAACGATCAATGAAACAAGGATGACACTTCAATGAATCTTTTCTCAGACACGGTTTAAGAGGAACACTTCAAAGTTGGTCGAATTGCTTAGTAAGCCCATATTTAGACCTTATTTTCTCATTTCGTTCTATCCACTCACTTATTCTTATCCGCTGCATTTGTTGATCAATTTGCAATGCTTTTTCAACCATTAACCACAATTCCAGCTTAATTTTATTAATTGGATTTCACATTGGCAGATTACCAAACAAACAATACTGATGAATAGTTTAACATGAGAGTGTTACTTGGAAAACATTTAAATAACTTTAAATAACTGTGTTACTTGAAAAAAATATAAATTTAATCATTAAAAATAAAATAATTTTAAGAAAGTACTATGAAATAAGATTAAATAAATTATAATTTTTAACACCATGACTATAACACTTATGAAGTGAAAATAACTATATCCGAATGAACAATCAATGAAATACAGTTTAATATAAAATATTCTAGTTATGTTAATTAGTGAATACGTCAAATTGTTTTCTGATGGATAGTGATATACAACTCTACAATCTTGAAATCGTATTTTCAGAATTAATAAATCCTTCAACTTTGTTGACAAACTTAGCCATGTTTCTGGTTCTATGTTTCTAATGATTGAAAGGCAACCTAAGAACAAACAAAATAAAATCCAAGCCAAGCCTCTGTAACTTCAATCCCAAGTTGATTTCTGTTTCAATTTCAGTTTTCGTTTTGATGTATTTGTGGTACAACTTATCCTAGAACAGGCGCTAAAGAACTTATCTTCACAAGTTCTTACGTGACCGAATAGGTCAACAGAATAAAAAATTCAACGTTGTCCAAGTCCTTTACGCTGCCTAATAACGAGCAAGTGACACTTCTTCCTGTTGCTTTCGTCGTTGCATCGTTACATATTCAACCAAATCCAAAAATACTAGTAGAAGTTAATAAGTTGACTCTTTCTTTTCAAAAAAAAAAGTTAATAAGTTGACTCGTTTACTCTTTTTTGTGGTCCTTCACAATGCTTTTATTTTTTAGATATGAAAAAAAAACTTCTCGTGGGTCATATATTAAATTCCACGAATATTCCTATGTAATTTCTATATAATAGATACCTTTGGAATTGCAATTGTCATCAAGATTCCAACATCTCAAGTTACATCTCTTCTCATTCTGTTTTTAAAAATATATCGGAAATTTCTGAAGCTTATCAATAGTTCTCTTGAGCTATGACCGCCCAGGTACACCCTTCCTTTCATATATATTCGCTCTTGAAATAATTAAAATATAACTTACTAATGTTTTATTGATCGCTATATATAGAAACTGATCAACTATAGTTATATTCTTACAATTTGCAAAACTGATCTTTGGTTTCAATTTGACAGAAATTTGTGTTGCAATTGAGTGTTCACGAGGAAAGAATAAGGAAGAAAGTGTGGGCGACCGTGTCTAAATTTTCAGGTATTTTTTTTATAAACTTCAACATTTAAAATATGATCATTAGTTTTAATAAGTTGGCGAATTGTTAAAAATGTAGGGGTTACATCAATAGCAATGGATGATAAAACCGGGAAAATGACGGTAGTTGGTGAAGTTGATGTACCGATTATTGTGAAGAAGCTAAGGAAAATATGTAATGCAGAGCTCGTTACGGTTGAAGTTGTTAAACCACCTGAGGAGAAACCGACTCCAGCTAAACCCGCCCAAATTGTTGCCTTTAGCTACCCGTACCAATATCAATATTCCTATGCAAATTCTTACTATCAACCATAAGACAATTACAGAGTTTTTTTTTGAGAAAAGATAATTACAGAGTTGTGGTGGAGAAACCAAATACTTGTGTGGTTATGTAATTTTCTAGTTCTCTTTCAATAAATTCAGTTTTGGTTGATGTAAAAAAAATATCTGTTTTGGTCTATGGAACGCTTAATTCAATTTCTATGAAATACTTTAATTTTATTTGTGATATAGATTTCTTGTTTGAGTTTATTTATAATAAAAAACAATTTCTGTATGATAAAAATGTTATGCATACGCTTTTTTTTTGTACTTTTAGTCATCTAGTAATCATTTTGTCGAGGAAAGCAATTCGACATTAGTTCAGGACAATAGAACATGCGCATTTCTTTCAAGAGGATGGTCACAAGTCAGGTTTGAAGAATACTCAGCATATCGTGACATACACTCTTTACATGGTAAGGAACAAAAGACCGATAAGTGAAGGTAGCTAGACCTTACAAGAGATTTTACAATGAATATAACAATCAATGAGGCTCAACAGAAATAGTCCCTTGACGCTCTCACCATAGATACCACTACAGCCTGCAAGACAAGAGGAATCGACTAAACTGATCATATATGTAATTAACCAGTGGTTCTCAGAGTAAGAGTCAGGCATGTAACAAACAACGCTGTTGAATCAAGGATCCGGCAATCAGGTTTAGGAATCTTTAATCAAAGGAAAAATGATCGCTGGCTACGTGAAGTATTAGCCATCACATGGCTAGCCATGCAAACTAAACTAATATATACCTAGCTACATGAAGTATATGTTATGCATGACAACATCCTTCAACTTAATGATATTATGTAATTAACATCACAAGTTTATTTTCATTCATCCAAAAATTGATGTAGGTGATAGAGACCGTTTAAATATCTCGTTTCATCAATTAAAATATTATCAACTTGACCGTAATTTATGTAAAATTAGATTTTAAACCGCTTTTTAAAAGCGTAAGAATTTTTTTAACAAAATTTAATTTACAAAATAAATATTTTTAATATTATTTGATAAGTAATATTTTAGAATTTTTATTTTAGTGTATTTGAAAAGTATATAATTATATTATTTATATTATGTAAATTTGAAAGTCATATAAAATATTATATATTTATTTTTTAATTATAAAACTTATTTAACGTCAAACTGACATTTTATTTGCTTAAAACTTATTTGATGTCTAACTTAAACCAAATATTATCTTGTGTATATAGTTATTAATAATACACTTTTAAGAATAAATGTAATCTAATAATACAAATATAATATTACAGTTTTACTAAGTTTAAGTGAATGAAATTTTTGTTTATGAAAATATAAATAAAATAATTCACTAATTTAATTACTTTTGTATTAAAAATAAAATTTTAGAGTCAATACATAAATAGACATCAAATAAGTTTTATAATAAAACAATTATCAGATAAGTATATATCACATAATTAATCAAATGAATTACAGAACTATATTAAATTTTAATAATAAAATAGATTAAAATAATTTAAAAATAATCTTATATAACTTTCAAATTTAATAGGAACAAAATAATATAACTATATAGTTTTCAAATTCACTAAAATAAAAAGGTAAAACACTACTAATCAAAAAATATTAAGACATATTGATTTTGTAAATTAAATTTTGTTAAAAATATTCTTATGCTTTTAAAATGTGGTTTTAAATCTAATTTTAAATAAATTACGGTCATATTGGTTATATTTTAATTGATAAGATGTGGTATTTAAACGGTCTTTATCATCCACATTAGTTTTGGGATGAATGAAATTAAACTCGTGATGTTAACTACATAACATCATTAAGTTAATGGATGTTGTCATGCATAACATATATTTAGTGTAGCTAGGTATACATTAGTTTACTTTGCATGGTTAGCCATGTGATGGCCAATACTTTATGTAATGTAGCCAACAATCATTTTTCCTTAATCAAACTATATGCAGTGTTTAGGGGTCAAAGGTTTAGTTTATTGAAGTGTTTAAGCTAAATGCTGAAAGGAAAGAAATACAAAGAGAATGAACGCGTTGTCGGAATGATTAACTCGTAGTCAATAACTATTTTTCTCTCTCCGCATTCTTTCTCTATGTTCATGTGTCTTTCTCATTGGATACTCTCCTGTTTATACATCCTTGATTCTCTTTCTTCTATCCTGTAGTGTCGGGGTGAAGGGGGCGGTTTGGCTGTCATCATTACGCTATTGCTTGTGTAGATTTGAGGTGGTTGATGTTTGGCTACGATCGGTGGTTGATGCAGCCTATGGTCTAGGCTACTGTTTCCCATTGTCCTTCGCTTGCGTACGCCAAAGGCTCATTGATTGGGCTGAGTCAATCTCTTTTTCAATGGGCCTTTGTTTTTATTGCAAACCCAACTCGCGAATCGGGTCGAAGTCCCATCCTCAAACAAACGCTTGCTTTTGTCCATGCCGTTATCGATGAAAAGCATTAGTATCTCTCATTATAATAGACACATGAAGAGATAGCTGAGATTTTTATGGAGATGGACAAACCGAGGCGTTACAACACGTTAACAATAGGCTTGTACAGTGATAAGAGAAGTGAGAGCTTTATTTAAAACATAACATAACCGTATTGCTCACACAAGAACCTTCAGTCTCTTGGCGTGTAACAATAACATCGACATGAAGTGATGAAAACGGCAACTCAAAATCTGCAGCAAACCAACCTGAAGTCTCATTGTTCCCATTGATAGAAAATAGTCCACTTTTCTGCTGAACTTGTATTTCAATCGGCCTACGAAACTACTCTCACTAATGAAGTGGTCAAAGAAGTGGCAGCTGTATGAAAGGTGTCTGTCACCTCAAGTACAACTCTGAAGATGAGTACAAAATCCTGAGACTGTCCCTCGATTTTCAGAAGAACCCCGAGGATGAAGAAAAACTGGCTTCACTTTCATCCCTGTTGTAGTGTTTGACGCCACTTGTAAGCATATGACCACTTGCGCCTGTGAATACATTTCATAATCTTCCAAGACACACACAAGATGAGACTTCCATGGGTGAATATGTGAGAAAAAAAAAATAGAGACCTTCATAAGTGGTAACACAACACTTTCCTTCTGATATTGACGGTGGAAAATTGACTGAGAATAAAACACCACATAATCACTTGAACATGTGATCACAATCACGTTAGACATGTTAACATCTAATTCCAGCACCATCACGATTTGCTTGAGACCAAAGATAAAGTGGTCCAGTTTCCACAGTATCTTTATGTATGAGCAGTCTTACTCGACGCTGAGAAAAGAGAAGACTTCGAGTGCGTAAATAATTTGTAGACGACGCTACAGACGGTTGACACCCATTTCTTCCCTCACAAGTTATTTGAGCTACTGCTTTAGACCTATTGTGAAAAAGATGCATGGAGTTATGAATCGTAAAGTACTTCCACATATGGCCACGTGACAGTAGTCACATGATTGTGCTACTTGCACCACGTAAATCCACCATATATTTCTTATTTGCGTCAAAAGCTTCCACGGTCAGGTACTACTGAATGGGATTTACGAGAGACACGTCCCCGTCAGAGACTTTAAGATCGACGAGAAGATGACAAAATCAAGAACTCCAAAATCGACTTTACATCAGTCAGCGTTAGACAACGAGAATATATTGTGTCTTCTTGTCCAAGATCACAAGTCAGGAACTCCATTATTGAGCTGCAAACATTGGTGTATATATCCTTTTGATTTTTCATGTAACTAGACATAAACATCTTGGCTTGTTATTCCACCTTGATTCCATGTAGAGAGCTATATAGATCTCATTTTTGAGAAACAAATTGTTGGCGTATACCTGATCTTGTGGCTCGCCAATGTTCTCGACCCTGATTTGCAGAGTCAATTTCAACGTAAACTCGACTACGACTTCTCGTATCCAGATATGCATTGTTGTCCATCATGTCAAATTTGCTAATCGCCTGACCATGGTCTGTAGATTTAAGGATGATGACATCCACCTCTACAATTCCAATAAAACGGGCTTCGTTTTCCTCATTAAGGATGTTGAAGTTGGATGATACAGTTAATATGTATTTGAGAAGATGATGAAATAGTAATTCTGGAATCACATTCATAAAAAGCTAAACCAACTCTCAAAGTGTGAAGAGTTTAGCAGAAGAACCACTCTAGAATAACAAAGGGATTTTCCTAGAAAGTTCACATGAAAATCTTAGTAACCATACTCTGTTATATACTCTCATCTGATATCTCCTGATGAGGTGGTTTTAGTGTCTCCATTCCCTGTATCAGTAGATATTTATCAACAACATCATTGACATGATTGACATCATCATAAACATCAAGTATTGGGTCTCCATAGATTTATTTGAGATGAACGAAGTCTTATCCGGTGTTTCAAAAAAAAAAACGAAGTCTTATCCAACCTCGTTGTCGATGATCCTCATAGTCATAGATGTTGAAAACGGCTTTGCGGTAAATCCTCACGACTCAACTCAGCCCAGTGATCTACTGATTCGTTGCTCTGTTATCCGTCAAGAATTTATAATTGTCCCATGCCATGATTCTTTTAGAAAGAAAAAAAACTGGACAAGAACATGATTTCTCTGATACCAAACTGGCGCATCTTCAAGCTAGATAGTCTTGGAGTTCGGTTGATTCCAAAAGGAATAATATGCATTCGACAAGAATTCCATGATTTTTGATTCTGAAGAATAACCGCTCAGACGAGGATTCTTGATAAAATCCACGTTCTATAATATAGGTTCATCCGTAGGAGATTCCATCATTTCTTATGTGGCAATCTGAGATTTCCAGTGCTTTGTTAAGAAACTTTAATTCATAAACGACTATATTTTTTAAATGAACATTTTCAGTCTATAGCTTATCTGAGAATTCTGGTTCCAAATCAAGCTAGTCAGCAACTCCGAGCATGACATCGCCCAATTAAATGACCAGAATAATTCAACACAGCCAAATAAACACAAAAACTTTATATATCAATGACTAGGTGGAAACTAAATATTTTAATAGTATACATTATATAAAAAGAGCCATCCTTTGCTAATAATGTACTCACCTGAATTAGTTCCAGTTTTGGGTCCTTGCAATGGGTCTCAAACAAACATTTTCTTTTAAATGATTGTGTTACTTAAAACATAACAAAAAAATAGTTTTTTAGATCAATGTTTTTCTTTCAGATCTATGTTTTCTTAGGATTAAAAAGCAACTTAAGGACAAACAAATGAAAATCCAACATCTTTATAATCTATAAAAGGGAACCGTTTTGACTTCAGTCCCAGTTGGATTTCACTTCGGTGTTCGTTTTTGATATTTGTCTTACAACTGAACTTCTTTTTTTTTTTTGAATATATGTTAAATTTATTCAAAAAGAAAATAACATTTTTACAACTAGTGCATCAGTTTTTCTTTAAAAAATATTATGGAACTTCTATGTAAAATATAGAAAATCGTGTGTCATCTTGTGGCAAACCACAGAGATAGTCCTGCTGCCAGTTTGAAGTTTCCCTGTTGGCGAAACGCTAAGCACCGATCTTGAACTTGTCGATCCACCATTCTCGCAAGTGTTGCTGCTGTATCAGGTGTAGCCCCATGTCTCCTGTCATTCCTTTCTTTCCACAGTGAATATATTGTGGCTTGGATGGTGTACCTTGTAAGGAAAGTCTCAAGTAGACCTCGACTGGTGTCCATACTCAGGTCCATTAATTCTGACCATCTTGTAGTGAAATTTGCCTGCAACAGACCAGACGTTAAGAGTGACCAGACCTCCAATGAGTAGGCGCATTCAAAAAATAGATGATCCCGAGTTTCCAAGGGGTCATGGCAGAGAGCACATGCTGGATTCACGCTAGCGTTCCAAGCAAGCATTCTGTTTCCTGTCGACAGCCTATTGTGTACTGCAATCCAATGTAAGAAAGCATACTTCGGAGTACAGTGTTGGAACCATATCGCTTTCCACCATGCGACTGGTTGCTCATGTTTCCGAGTTAATTTCCAGGTCAACTTCGTGACAAAAACAGGTTTGAACTTATCACTGCCATGTTTCCAAAGGGACTGATCCTGCATCAGCGTCATCTTCTCCCTTTGCATCGCAATAAGTGTTTCAAGCTCATTAAAAATATCAAGTCGATGCCGTCGCCTTCTTGTGTTAGTCATAACCTTGTGAACCGTGGAGTTTACTGGAATGTCCATATCAATACATCCTCGGGGCCCGAAGAGATCGTGTAGTCTACCCATAGGCGACCAGGAATCGAACCAGAACGAGGTTCCAGTGCCGTCTCCAACATTCATCCTTTGCAGATCCTTCGCCTTATCACGATATTTTAGTATTTTTCTCCACATCCAAGAACCAGTCGTGGTTGCATCAGGTAGAGACCAGAAGTTACCTCGCTTTATCAGATAAGTTTGAATTCACTTGGTCCAGAGAGAGGGCAGACCAGACACAATACGCCAAACCAGCTTCAAGCAACAAACATTATTCACTTCTTTCAAAGATCAAAGTCCTAGCCCTCCTTCACTTTTTTCTCGAGTCACTATTTCCCATGAGATTTTGGCCTTCCGAGAACTCAGAACAGGACCTGACCACAAAAACGCTGAGCAGATACTATTTATCTCCTTTATGCACTCTCCTGGTAACAAGAAACCAGCCATCCAAAAATTGACAATACTTAGCAACACAGATTTTATAAGTTGCAGTCGCCCTGCCATTGAGATAAATCTATTTGTCCAGAGACTAATGCGATTTCGTATTTTTTCAATCAAGACATTGTAATCTGACTTCCCCATTCGCTTAGATAGCAGTGATAGTCCCAGGTATCTCACCGGCAGCTTCCCTGAAGCAAAATATTTTTCCATACTTATCTTCAGTCCAGAGACTTTTCCAAAGTAATTGAAAACATCAACAATGCTTTCTACTGATCGAACTCTTCCATCTGTAAAGACCATAATGTCATCCGCAAAGCTTAAGTGAGTGAGCCCGAGATTCTTACACTTCGGGTGATATCCTAGTTGGCGATCTGCAGCAGCTTTGTCCAGCAACTTTGACAAAACATTCATACAAATAACAAACAGATACGGAGATAATGCACATCCTTGCCGTAGACCCCTCTCACTTTGAAAGTATCCAGCTAACTCCCCATTCACTTGGACAGAAAACGAAGGAGTTGTGATACAGAGAGAAATCCAGTGAATCAACTTTGCCGGGAAATCCATTGCTTCCAATGTTTTAAGCAGAAAGCTCCACTGAACTGAATCAAAAGTTTTAGAGATATCTATTTTTAAAGCACATCTAGAAGAAATTTCATCCTTGTGTGATAATCTTTGACAAGTTCTGTGGCGAGAAGGAGATTCTCAATGAGTAACCTACCTTTCACAAAGGCAGACTGATTTAGAGCAATAAACTCTGGGAGTGTAACCTTAAGCCTATTAGCAATTATCTTCGAGATGACTTTGTAGATGACATTACAGCAAGAGATTGGCCGATAATCTTTCATCTCTTTAGCACTGTTTTCTTTGGTATTAGGACTAGAATTGTAGAGTTAATTCCTATAGGTAGAAATCTTTTCACTAAGAAAGATTGCACCGAGATGATGAACTCTGACCCTATGATTGGCCATGCTGATTTAAAAAATTCCACAGTGTAGCCGTCTGGTCCAGGTGACTTGTCATTAGGCATACCAAATAAGACCTTCTGTATCTCCTCTGCTGTTACCTCTTTCAGTAGTTCTGTCTGCTTAGCTTCAGAGCACCTATATGGTAATAGCGTTCGCAGATTACTCGTCTCAAACTCTAAAGAACTTGTTTGTCAAGCAAAGTTCATTTTTTTTTTTGATAAAATCAAGCAAAGTTCTTACGTGACCGAATATGTCAACGGGGTCAAAAATCAACGTTGTCCAAGTCGTTAACGCGGCCTAATAATGAGCAAGTGACACATCTTCCTGTTGTTTTCGTCGTTGCCTCGTTACATATAACTCCAAAAACATACCTAGTAAAAGTTAAAAAAGTTGACTCGTTCACTCTTTTTGTTGTCCTTTGCAGTGCTTGTGTTATTAATAATAGAAAGAAAGAAAAAGGCCTTTTTTTGGCTTCAAAGAAAAAGAACTTTCGTGGGTCATATATTAAATTCCACGCATATTCCTTTGTAATCTCTATAAATAATAGATACCTTTGGACTTGCTATTGTCATCAAGAAGCTTTCAACATCCCAAGTTACATCTCTTCTCATTCTCTCTTCAAAAATATATCGGAAATTTCTGAAGTTTTTCAATAATTTTCTTGAGCTATGACGGCCCAGGTACACTCTTTCTTTCATATATATATATATATATATATATATATTCGCTCTTGAAATAATTAAAATATAAACTTACTAATGTTTTATTGATCGCTATATAGAAACTGATCAACTATACTTATATTTTTTACAATTTGTAAAACTGATCTCTCGTTTCAATTTGACAGAAATTTGCAACAGGAAAGAATCAGGAAGAAAGTGTGGGCGACCGTTTCTAAATTTTCAGGTATTTTTTTATAAACTTCAACATTTAAAATATGATCACTAATTTTAATAAGTTGGCGAAATTAACATTTTTCATGATTGTTAAAAATGTAGGGGTTACATCGATAGCAATGGATGACAAAACCGGAAAAATGACGGTAGTTGGTGAAGTTGATGTACCGGTTATCGTAAAGAAGCTAAGGAAGATATGTAATGCAGAGCTTGTTACGGTTGAAGTTGTTAAACCATCTGAGAAAAAGCCTGAACCGGAGAAACCGACTCCAGCTATTGTTACACAGTTTAGCTACCCGTACCAATATCATTATTCTTATGCAAATTCTTACTATCAACCATACGATAATTACAGAGTTGTGGTGGAGGAACCAAATACTTGTGTGGTTATGTGATATTCTAGTTCTCTTTCAATAAATTCAGTTTTGGTTGATGTAAAAAAAAAATCAATTTTGGTCTATGAACACTTAATTCAATTTCTATGAAATACTTAACTTTTAGTTGTGATATAAGATTTCTTGTTTGAGTTTATTTATAATAAAATTCAATTTCTGTATGATAAAAATGTAATGCATACGTTTTCTTAATTTTTTTGTACTTTTAATCATCTAGTAATCATTTTATCAAGGAAGCCACTTCGACATTACTGCAGGACAATAGAAGATGTGCATTTCTTTCAAGAGGATGGTCACAAGTCAGGTTTGAAGAATACTCAGGATATTCGTGACATACACTCTTTACGTTGAGATTCACCGTTCACGCATGGTAAGGAATGAACGACCAGTAAGTGAAGGTAGCTAGACCTTCCAAGAGATCTCACAATGAATAACAACAATCAAAGAAACAACGATGACACTTCATTAAATACTTTCTCAGACACGGTTTAAGAGGAACACTTCAAAGTTGGTCGAATCGCTTAGTAAGCCAATATTTAGACCCTTCGTGACAAAAAAGACCTTATTTTCTCATTTCGTTCTATCCACTCGCTTATTCTCATCCGCTGCATTTGTTGATCAATTGGCAATGCTTTTTTCAACCAGCAACCACAATTCCAGCTTAATTTTATTATTTGGATTTCACATTGGCAGTTTACTAAACAAACAAGGAAAATTTGCCAAAACAGAAAAAAAAAACAGCATGATTGTCCTTTTAATATAATATCATCTTTGAGTTATCTTTTTAGTATAATAGTTTTTCATAATTTTAAAATTAACCATTGATTAATAAACTAAACAAACTAAAAACAATTTAAAAATTTAATTGAATTTTAAAAAAGTTTAATAAAAAAGAAAAACTGGTTTAAAAATTTTTCAAATTTAAAATTTTTATTTTCTATTAAAATTTTTAATAAAACTAAAAAGTTTTAAACTTTTTAAAAAACTAAAAATTTGTAAAACATTTTTTATAAAGTTTATTTCCTATTTTTATTAAAAATATTTATAAAGTTTATTTTTACTTTTATTAAAGCATTCTTAAAAACGTTTTACAAAGTTTTTTTATTAAAAACGTTTTACAAAGTTTTATTTTTTTTACAAATGTTTTAAAAATGTTGAAATTAAGAAGTTTAATAAAAAGGAAAAAAATATTTTAAAAGAAGTTTAATAAAAGGGAAAAAAACTTTTTTTATATATATTTTGAGAATGCAAATTGACTAAATAATATTTTAGGAAGCTATAATATTTTCAGAATATTTTATTAATTGAATTTTCCTTAATTTTTGAAAAAGTAGATTTTCTTATCCGTAGAAGGCACAATGGCACATTCTACACTGTGTAGAACCATGACAAAAATCTCGAATGCAATTTCTACCTCATGTAGACGTTCGAGAAGTGTCTAGATTTCGCATTCCGTAAATTTTAGAATACTTCATAAAAGTAGAAACATCATTCGACAGAAAAGTAGAATGTGCATAATGAAAAAAAAAAAAATCTTCCATGTTATAAATATTTATACACTTGGATTATATAAAGGTTTAGAATGTGGGTTTTTGGATTGCAAAAAAAAAAATGTCAAGAGATGAATCTTTCATCCCGAAAATTAAAGAAATTTAAAAGAAGTCCAAAATCTGTAAATATGTATATTTTCATAATAATGTGTATTTTTCTGAAAAGTGATAACTTATAAGAGGTTGTAAAAATATGTATTTTCATTTTTAAAAATACATAGATTTTTAATAGGTTGTCAATATATGTCTAAAAGATGTATATTTTCATCCTAAAATTGTGTAGATTTTTTAAAAATTGTCTTTTCTTTCATTTTTTCTATCTATTTTATATACACTTTTAAAACTATTAAAAATTATCTAAAAATATTTAGGTACTTTGGTTGGTTGAGTAATATAATTAGTAATAATTTTTTATATATATAATATCTTGTTTTTGTGGAGTTTTTCGTCTATTTCAGTTTTATTTATTCGAGTTTGTGATAAAAATATTTGTGTCTATTTCAACAATATTATTTATTAGTAGATAAATATCCAAACTAAGAAAAATATTTCTATAAATGTGTATTTTTTATTTATGCATGAATTTAATATATGTATTATTTATTTAGTGAATATTTTATTACATGGAAAATGATTATTTAAAATTTAATTGAATCCTTATAACCACTTAAATTCATCTATGTAACAAATTAAGTGAACTACTGCAATTGTCTAAAAGAACAGTTGCAACTGATTAACCAACGCAATTTTTGGTGATAAAACACTGTAATCACTAATGAAAGATCATTGTAATATATGAACCATTATAATATGCGTGTGATGAACCATTATAATTGTTGGTGATTCTAACATTTCATGAAGAACTACCGCAACTTTTGGTACATTGCAATAGCTATCCTTGCGATATTTGACACTCAACCATTGTAACACTTATTCTCCTATATTAGAAGTTGTAGATGATGACGAATCACAACTTAAAAAACAACAATGAAGATTAGAAAATTACAAGAATCACAATAGACTAGAAAAGAGAGAGATGTGCTATTCAAAATCATCAAAGTTATTTAGATCATACATATAAACATGGAAAACTACATTAGTTTTCAATAGGTTGTCAACATGTGTAAAAGTGTGTTTTCATTTTAGAAATTGCATAAATTCTTTAGAAATTGTCTTTTTCATTCATTTTCATATATAATTTTATATAACTTTTAAAGAGTTTTAAGATTGTATAAATTCTTTAGCAACGTCTGTATATCTTCAGGAATTGTCTCTTACTATTAGAGAAAAAAATTAAAATGGCTTCAAATTTTGATAATTATATATCGATTAAGTAGAGTAAGTATGAAAAATATGATTTATCGTTTTTTCCTATATTATTGTTAAAAGATTATTGGAAATGTCTAAGAGTGTGTATTTTGATCTTCAAAATTGCATAAATTTTAATAAATGTTATTTTGTTATTTACTTATTTTATTTATTATATCAAATAATTTTCCACAACTGTACACTTTTAAATATAACTTTTAATAATTGGATTTCACAAAAATGTCTCTTATTATCTTAATTTTTTTTATTGTTTTAAGAAGTTGTCAAAAATGTTTAATAATTTGTTTTCATAATGATGTTATCATTCTGGAAATTGCATAAATTTTTAAAAGGATGTCAAAATATCTAAGAATGTATTTTTGGATCCTAAAAAGTGCATATGTATATAACGAGTTGTCCTTTATTTCATTTCAAATATATTTAAAGAATCTTCTTTTTTGTCACAAAAGAATCTTTTAAAATATCTAAAATATTCAGTTAATTTAGTTTGTCAAATTCAGATTCTTTTGGTCTATGTTGGTTTTGTTTATTTGTAATTTCAAAATAACTTACGTAAACCAGTAATATATATATATATATAATTGGTATTGATGTTTTGTATTTTAATTAAAATGTAAAATCATAAATAAATTGAAATTTTTAGTAGTATCTGTAAATGGATATATTTATATTGTGACACATAAACTTCTTCAGAAAAAAGTAAAGCAATTTTATACAAACATATATTACAAAATGCAGTATATTTATTTTTATAAAATGAGTTATCACCAAGTTTTAATAGTATAAATAGATATATTCCAATTTTGGATCCTTACTTAGGGTCTAAAACAGACATTATATTTATTAACTAGGAGTTTTCCTGCGTTATGCGCAAAATTAATAATTTTAAATATAATATTTTATTTTATTTTAAAATATATAATTCATATTTTAACATTACTATTTACATATTTTAATTTCGACGGTTTAAAAAAAAATTATAAACTTACTTTTGTAGTCTTATTTCTCTTGATTTGGTTTAACTATTTCAATTTGACTTTATTTAAATTTTAATAAAGTTAAGTTACATTTTATAAAAAATATTTTTAAGTATATTATATTATATTTAATGATAACTTATTTTTAGTTATATATATAGTTTAAAATATATGCATATATATAAATATAAAATCTAATAATTTTGAGATTTTGTCTGTCTTGGTTAAAATATGTTAAACTTAAAAATCTATTTATTAATTAACCTGATGAAAAGAGAAAATTAGATAAACATTTAATCATTTAACTATCAAAAAAATTGATTAGTGCTATTTTAGTTTTGTATTTGTTGAGGCCCATTTACAATTAATTATGGTACGTGTATACATAAATAGTATATATAAGTTAATGAAAAAAAAATATTTTGAATCTTATTTAGTTTGTTTTCATTATGTGATATATATATATATATATATATATATATATATATATATATTACTTTAATATTGATATTTGAGTTATTAATAAATTATTAGTTTGATCAAATAAGTATTTATATGGAAATTTATATTAATGATGATATATTAATTATTAGCCATTACTATATTAAAAATTCTTACCAAAAAATATAAATCTTTATAAGGAAATTATACATTTCAAAAAATAGTTTGACGCCATGTTATTTTTTTAAGAGCCATATCATCTATTTTCGTGCCATGTCATCTTTATCTAGTGAAAATGAATGTGGTGACGATATATGTCAAAATCACTTCTCAAATATAGTTTTTTTCGCTGAATTGTATTATTAAGCCTTCAAGACAAAGAGTTCTAAACAATGAGAACCAACAAAACAACATAGAAAATGGATACATCAATAGAGATCCAAAATAAAGTAACACATCTATTTTGCGTATGGATGACTAAAGATTTTTCATATAAAAACTTCATATTTGCTTCTGGAAGAAATGAATCTCAAAGAAGATAATCTTCATACTAATCTAAAAGCATCACGATTCAGAGTGAGTCGAAAACGATTGTCAGTCTCTTTTTATTACTCCAGTAGGAGCCACCGAAATAAAACAACTCTCTGTTTTGCTCTATTAGCAGAGTCAAAGAAATTACCATTCCATATAACTTCGTGATGTCTTTCGAAGTAACCATAGTTTGCAGCAAAAACTTCATCACCATCGAATGAAGAACCATCAAACGATTGAAACCGGTAAGACCTGTTGCCACCATCTGCAGTAGATTTGTCAATTATTTTTTCTAAACAGTTCAACTGAACCAAAAGTTTTGTCTTTCCAAACCAATTGAAAGAAACATACAAAAGAACAATAAAAAACTTTGTTAGATTCAAAATAAATTGGCAATAAAATAGCGACTGGAAACAAAACAGATACAAGAAAGAGATGCAAAACGAATTAAACAAGATGATGTCGAAGCTGGAGAAGCCTCTGATCATCGACTTGAAACTATGAAAAATTTCTCTTTTTCTCTCTTGACGATCTCAAATATAGTCTAAGGGAGGAGGTTATGTTTCTACAAAAACATTAATTTAATCATTTAAAGAAATAACAGTCTGTTTTTCTAAGAGTCATTTACACTATAGGACAGTTTCTGAGTTTTTATTACAAAATAGAACACTTATTGCTCTTAAGGCAGTTTATCGTGACTACAAAGCTAACTAAACTTATCCTTCTAACAAAATGGATCCCAAAAGTTTGATCTTATTTTCTCTCTCTCTCTCTTTAATGGTTGATATATATTGATCCTAATTTCATCTTCAACTTTTTCTTCTTCTTCTTTTTTTCTCTTTAATGGAAGATCTGTAGTGACCATAGTTTTATCCTTAATTTTTTTATCATCTTTCATTAACGGCCAGACCCTTTTTCATTGAACGAGCTTTGTGTGATTGCTCGACGGCGAGCTCCTAAAATCACCACTCTGCTGCCTCATTTGTCATCGAAGAAGAAGAATCACCTCCGTCGTGTTCATATCTACCGTCGTCGCCGTCTAGAATCCTTGTGGTTCTTCCTCTCCGTCATAGAGTGGAAGCTTGGAAACAACAATGTCAAGATTCTATTTTTTTGCAGATTTGGTCCTTCAAGTTTCTTTTTTTTTTCATTTTGGACTTCAAACTTTCAGATTTGCAGAAATGACCTTTGATTCCTGTCCCCAAACTTAGTAATGTGCATTTTAACCTTTGTTATATGAAAATAAGCACAACTTGTTTTTTCATGGGCTATAATTCATTTATTGTGTACATTGTTGTAACGATATATGTGTACATTATAACTTTTGAAGCCATTTGATATATACACTACCGCATACACAAATGCTTTATCATCTACATGTCCAGTGTTGTACACATGTACACTAACATATTTGTTGTACACATGTACGTCCAGTGTTGTACACATGTACACAACCATATATTTTTTTACACATGTACGTCATCAACCAAACATGTAAACATGTGCACTAATTTTCTCTTTGTAAGTGTAAGGATAAAAAAGTGTGATTTACATTAATGGAATGAGTTCTCATTTTTGAGTGAATGTTTGTTTAGATCATCATACCATAAACATTGATATTATATGTGTACATTGGTCTACCATATTTTTTGTACACATATGTGTACATAGATAATATATAAGAATGTATATATGTACACAACAACGATTGTACACATGTACACACATGTTACATATATTTGTCCATTTCATTTGATAGGGTCTAAAATGCAATGTGTGTACATGTGTACAATCGTTTGTCAAATGAAATAGACAAATATATGTAACATGTGTGTACATGTGTACAATCGTTGTTGTGTACACATGTACATACTTATATATTATTTATGTACACATATGTTTGAAATATGTATACAATAATATGGGATATATAATATTAATCTAGTTATGGAATGATGTTGTTGAACACATAATGGCGTTCTAATCTGGGATGTAGCAGCGGCTTCCATTTATATTCCACCGGAAACACATAAGGAGACTGAGATAACCACAAAGACCTCTAAAAGTACCGTGGAAGAGAGGTTGAGGACAACAACGTTGAAGATTCTCATCGGACTTGAAATATTGCAAAAGAGAAGATCTGTGTAGAGGAAAGGAGACAGAGTACGGCGACGCGAGAAGACATTAATGTCATGATTGTACCTCGAATCTATCACACTATTGACACCGTTGTATACATGATTATACTATTATCAGAGATATACCTTGACATATCTCAAAAGATAGAGTAAATAATAAAGATGTTGATTATAAACATATTTTCTGGAAAAAAGTTCTGAAGAAAACAATAATCATTATACAAAAAAATAAAAAACTTAAGAGGAAAAAAGGAAGAAGAAGATGGTATGTGGGACCCATTTTATTTTGTCTGTTATAAGATTTGTGATTAAATCCCGTAGAAATCAAATATCAATTAGTTACAACTTTATTTGGTTAGGTTATAACTAGAAAGTGGGTTTCGTTAAAAAAAACTATCTTAATAGCACAAACTGTTTTAAGATGTAAAATAAACTCAGAAACTGTTCTAGAAGGTAATTCTTTCTTTTTCTAAAGCATACAATAATCTAAGTAGTATGTTTTCTTGATTTATGTTTTCTTATGATTAGAAAGCAAACTATGGACACACAAATCAAAATCCAACATCTTTGAAATTTATAAGAGAGAACTTTTGTGAATTTAATCTCAGAATTGAGTTCGATTTCAGTTTTCGTCTTGAAGTGATATCTATACAACATTTCCAAGAACATAAGCTAGAGAACTTGCTTGACAAGTTCTTAACGTGACCAAAGTGTCAAGAAGGTCATAAACTAACGTCTTCCCGGTCGTATACGCTACGCTATGAGTAGTGACACTTCGTCGCTTCTTCTGTTCGATTTCGGCGTTATCTTGTGTCGTTGATTTTAATTTTCAAACAGTTCCTGAAATAATAAGAAATTCATAGATATTGACTCGTTCACTCTTTTTGTGGTCGTTACAATGCTTTTGTTACATTGACGTAGATAGGAAATATATTAACTTCCTCGTAAATTCCTATGAAATTTCTATATAATAGATATCTTTTAGGACTTGCAATTGTCATCAACAAGCTTCAACATCTCAAATCAGCTCTCCACTCTTCCCCTCTCTTTAAAAAATATATCAGAAGTTTCTGAAGCTTTTCTATAGTTTTCTTGAGCCATGCCCGCGCAGGTACACCCTTTCTTTCATACATATTCCATCTCGAAATAGTTATATATTTAATATACTAATGGTTAGATAATCATTATATATAGATACTAAACATATATATTTATGTTCTAAAAATCTAAAAATACGCAACTAGCCATACTGATCTCAGTTTTCAAATGACAGAAATCTGTGTTGCAATTGAGTTTTCATGAGGAAAGAATCAGGAAGAAAGTGTTGGCAACCGTTTCTCGGTTTTCAGGTATCTTATTATAAACTTCAAAACTTACAATATAGATGACAAAACGGGATTTTTCATGTTCTGTTACTTATTATATACTTCTAATAAGTTGCCAAAATTAACATTTTTCATGTTCTGTTACATTTTTAGGGGTCACTTCGATAGCAATAGATGACAAAACCGGGAAAATGACAGTAATTGGAGAAGTTGATGTACCGAGAATCGTGAAGAAGCTAAGGAAGATATGTGAAGCCGATATCGTTACCGTTGAAGTTGTTAAACCACCGGAGAAAAAGCCTGATGAACCGAAGAAACCAGAAGAGCCTGTTGCATATCCGATTAGCTACCTGTACCCATACCATTCTTACTATCCATACTGTATTTGTAATTGTGGTGGATCAATTAAATAATACTTGTGCAGTCATGTAATTTTCCTAGATCCCTTTCGGATAATACTAGTTATGTAACATTATTTTTGATGGAAACTATATTTTTGAGTTACTGGTGTATACATTTCCCGTAAGATCTTATTTTGAAAGGAAAAAAAAAACGATTAATGTAAGGATAAATTTATGCTGTTTACACTTCGTTACCTTCTAAATTTAATCATCAAGTAATCACTTTTCTCGAGGTTTCATTCACGTAGACTTTTTTTCTTTCAGTTTCAAGTAATCCTTACTTATAAAGTTATAATCATATTCACTACAAAAGTACCATCTATTACTAAATCAAATATGTTGCTAGGGTCTGAATCCATTTTAATACGGATGCATATTCCATATTTATATATTTTGTTTGCTTTCAAATTATTTTTATAATTAAAAGTAAAGATTAGGTCTCAAGCCCATAAATTTTAGTATTCAAGAAATATGATTGAAAAAGCATTATGTATCAAAAGATGTTTGAATTTGGGATACAAGAAAATCAACATGTTTACATTATCATTTAGGCCATGTTGTTTTAAGTAATATTTTTGGATTGTACAAAAAAAACGTAAGCATTTGTAAACTATTAGCGAATGAGATAATTAAGCAATGGAGATGAGATTGAGAGAGTCAAGATCGAAAGTCTTCTTACATTTTAAAAAAAAAGTCCTCGTACACAAAAAAAATGGGAAAATTGCCAACACGGAACAAAAATTCAGCATGGTTGTCTCTATAGTGTAAAACCATCATTTAGTTGTCTTTTTAGTATAAATTTTTTCATAATCCCAAAACTAACCCTTGATTAATCTAATTAAACACATTAAGCTAATAATTTTTTTTAAATAATAATTAAAACGTTTTAAAATGGAAAATAAAAATAATTTTTTTAATAAAAATAAACTTTGTAAAACTTAATAAAAATAAAAAAAAGTAATTTACAATTTTTTTTAAAATAAAAAACGTTAAATCAACCTAATAAAAAACAGTTAACAAAGCTGTATTTTTTATAAAAAGTTTAAAATGTTTGTAAACTTTTTAATTTTATCAAAATTTTTAATAAAAAAAAATTAATGTATTTTTATAAAGTTTGTTTAAACTTTTCATTAAATTTTTTTTGTAAAGTTTTATTTTATTTTTATAAAGTTTACAAATTTTATATAGTTTGTTTAAAGTTTTTATTAAACACATTAAACTAAAATAATTTAAAAATAATAATTAAAAACGTTTTAAAAAGGGAAAATAAAATAAAACTTTTAAAATTTTATTTAATAAAAATAAACTTTGTAAAAATAAAAATAATTTACAATTTTTTAATAAAAAGGTTAAATAAACTTATTAAAAACATTTTACAAATTTTTATTTTTATAAAAAATTTAAAACGTTTTTAATAAAATTGTAATTAAATAAAATTTTAAAATTTATAAAAATAAAAATAAAACATACAAAAAAATTTAATAAAAACTTTAAACTAACTTTATAAAAAACATTTTACAAAGTTTTATTTTTATAAAAAGTTTAAAACGTTTGTAACCATTTTAATTTTATCAAACTTTTTAATAAAAATATAAATTTAAAAATGTTTTTAATAAAAATAAAATTTGTAAACTTTATAAAAATATTAATAAACTTTACAAAAAATTACACCTAATTTCAAAATATCACATGTTGTATAGATATGTATCATAGAGAACAATAGTTTGTGAAAAAATCAAAAGAAAAACTATGGAAAAACCATAGATTAATGAATAAAACAAGGGAGAATCATTTTTTAAAATATTTTGACAAGCAAAATCGAAAATAACACGTTTTAAGAAGTTAGAATATTTTTAGAAGATTTTTAGAATATTTCTTTAACTGAAATTTTCATTAATTTTCGCAAAAATCAGGTAATCTTATCCGTAGAAGGCGCCTTTTAAAAGTTTAGAACATTGAAAAAGATCCAGAACACGCTTTCTACTTTTAGTAGACGGAAGAGTACATTTTAGAAAACACATTCCGCGAAATTTAGAATACTTAATAAAAGTAGAAGATGCTTCCAGACGAAAAGTAGATAGCTTTAGGATTAGTAAAATGCGCATTCTACTTTTTTAGAAAATTAGTAAATAGTAGAATGTATGTTCTAAAAATAGTAGATGAACGTGTTTGTTTTAGAAATCGCTTTCTACTATACCATTTTCTGTAGAAGGCACATTCTACCTTTATTAGAATATATTTTCAAATTTTTATTTATCAACTTTTTCAAAAAAAAACAAAATACCAGCATGTGTATATAAGTGTTTTATTAATTTTTTATATTTTTAATATTTTTTTGATTCACAAAAGTATTTATTTTATTAGTTTTCAGAAATACAAATGGTAAAAAAGAGAAAAATTGGACAAAAAATGATTTATACCAAAAGGACAACACCTTTGTTTTTTTGTTCTCTATTGGCAATTTTCCCAAAAAAAATTACTTAAAGAAAATGAAAAGGTCTACATTGACTGGGGGCTTCCACACGTGGAGAAAGGCTTACCAGGATTTTTCGTTTTTTAACTCGAAGATGGCAGAATATTATAGTCTTAGAAAATTTTAAATTTAGGCTTAAACAATACTATTTCAACGTATAAACTTATATGAAATTCCTTTTTATAACTATATATGTATAAAACATTAAAAGCCTAACTCGTGTAATCGAAACGGCTACGCGTGCGATCACCATTTACGGATGCAATTGGTTACGTTTAAAAATGTTTCTAACGTTTTTAAAAGATTTGTACGACTGATACATCGGTTAGAAATTAGTGCATTTATAAGATATTTATGACAGATTAACTACAAAATGCAGTAACTGTAAATAGTAAATTAACAATATTTACATTTTATATAACTATAAAATACTAAAACTGTAATATTATAATAAATATAAAATATATTTATAAAATTATTATAGAAAATATTTTTTTTTTGTTTTCAAGTTTTATAATATAAATTAAAATATAATGTATATATTTTAATATTTCTATTATTTCGATTTAAAATTTTATTCAATATTTTTATTTTTATTTTTTATTTTTCTTTTAAAAAAATATTTAACCACTCGCAACCGTAAACACTACCTGTAACCAATTTTTGATTTTAAAAGGTTCAGAACAGTTTGAAATGATTTGTAACGTTTTCTATGATTATTTCAAAACGCAAACAACCGTTACAAAACGCAAAAATTGCGTAGCGGAAAAACCTGTCATGCCCATGTAAATGCAGTGTTTGATATCGTGTCCTAATATCTTCTTCACCTTCAGTTTGTGCTCTCTATATAAATCTCAAACCAAGCACAACTTTGAAGATGAACTCTTGAACAAACCAAGTCCTGAATAAAATTGTGACATGTTACCATCTCATTATCACGGTATCATTTTTATCAAAAACCACGACAGTAATCTCAACTTGAACTCATCTTTTTGGTCTTGCCTTGCAAGTAGTGGAGGGTGAATGTTTGTCTCATTACAGATTATATTTTTCTAAAATAGAGAATCAATCGGACCAGAGTCCTGGAAAAAAAATTAATCTCATACTCTCACTAAATTTACATACTCTCGCACTCATAATAAAATAATAAAATTCTAAACCAAGCGAAGAAAGCCTAGTGGTCTTTAGAGAGCTTCAACCCTAATACGGATCCGAGTTCGAATTCTGCTAGCCACAGGAGAATTAACATTTCGGAATCGCCAGGGACAAAGGACCGATACGTAAACTGAAAACGTAGGCTGTAAACACGTGACTAGTCTGGATCCACTTCTGTAGGGACTATGATACCTTTGTATAATCCAAAAATAATAAAATTCTAATTTTACCTTTATTGTTTTCTTTCCAAATCAAAATTTTGAATTTCAAAAATTTATATCTCAAATAATCGGTATACAATTTACCAAACTCTACAGCCTTACCAAGTTTTGGAGTTCTACCAAAATTTTGGAATTTTAACAAACTTTGAAATTTTATCAAATTCTATAATTTTAGCAAATTTTACAGTTTTGTAAAACTCAACAGTTTACAAAGTTTTACCGTTTTATCAAGTTGTACTTACAAGATTGTACAACTAGCTACAAAGTTTTACTAAATTGTGCTATTTATGAGGTACAATTCAATAAAACTTTGGAACTAATTTAACCAAATTTTACAATTTTACAGAGTTGTATATAAACGATTGTACAATTTGGTAAAATTTTGTTACTGAATTATAGTTTTATTTTTTTCATTTTTATATATTCATGTAACATGACAGATCTGAAGCGTGAGAGAGAACAAATCAAATAAAACGAAAAAGAAATCAACAAATAATCAAGAAAGTAAAATAAATCAGAAAAAAAGAAAAAAATATATTTATGAACCTTAAATCACAAAAAGAAACTATAGATCAATTAGAGGGAAGAAGAAGAGAGACATGCACTAGTTTTTAATTTGTGAAAACTTGTGATAAAAAGAAAGTGAATTAGGTTTAAGGAAAAAGCTTACCGGAATTCTTCAACTATAGAAAAAAATTGAGAATGGAAAAGTAGAACAAGAAGAACGAGAAGAGCTAGAGAAAAGAGAAGAAAGGAAAAAGAATTGAAGAATATGAAGAATGAAAGAAAACATTAAATTGGTAGAGATAATTGGTGAGAACTTCCCAATGAGTAAATTTTTATATGATTTTTTGTGAAATTTTCTACTCTTTACCATCTTTGTTTGAAGTTTAAACCCACAAGACTATAACTTAATTTTGGTACACGGTAGACTTTCATCAACGTAATATGTATATTCAAATTCTTTAGAATTATTTCTGCATCGCCTCCGTTTTTGCAACAGTTTCTGATGCTGATGTAAGTTTATCCTCAACATGTTTCTACCGATATTGTGCCTGTTTTGGCTTGATGGTATACCCTTTAGGGTTGAGTTTGCTTAAGTCATTAGTCCTTTGGTTATTTTCAGTTTCATGTGTTTTCAGAAGTGTCTGTGAATTATGATCAATCCATCAATTACAGCTTTAGTACCTATGGTTCTCTATATTATTCTATATCAATTTGACTCTCTTTTTTGGGTTATTGCTTTCGGAGATAACAATATTTTCTACCGGTTTTTGTAATCCATGATATTTCCATTATGAAAAGTTTGATAAAATTTTGAGTTAAAAAAAAGAAACAACAGTAGTTTCCAAATCGGAACAACCGAACCAAATCGTATGAACCAAAATCAACCTGAAATTATTTGATATACCCTCCCCCCCTCCCCCCTCCCCCCCAAAAAATGAAATCATATTCGAACCAAACTAAAAAACGTATCCTAAACTTATTATGCAGATTATGGAGAAACAAGTTACATGAGATCTTCAGCTTGGTGCAGAGCGTACCATCGAACATGAATCTCATAGGACGGCTCAGAGTGATGCAGTCAGGCGTATATTCTCACAAGGTGGTAGAATTATCGACTGTAGAATCATCTTTGTAATATTCTCATCGTTGTAATAGCATAATAATCGATAATAATCGATCCAGACGTTAAAAAAAAACTTATTAAGCAAATATATATTTTATTAAAATATGAATCCTATCCAAAACCGATTTACAGCATACCAAACCAATTCACATCAGCCTATAACCAAAAAACTTTAAAAGTTAATAACAATCAAAACTAAATCCGATTTAAATGTTCATACTTTGGACCATTCCTATTGTGCCTATATCAATATCATTTACCATCCTTCAAATCAAGTTCAAAATCAGTTCTCACCATCGTTTTGGATAAGACAGGCCGAATCGAGGAAGACTCTAAGAGTTCAGATTTGAATATAATCTGAAATTCTCAAATACAGTAGACATTTTGGTTATTTCTCTTCGTACTAAAATAAAAAAGTGTTCCATACTTGGTTAAAATGAAAAAAGAATATCAAACAAAAACGGAGGGATATGAATTAACTTATGTACTCACACATGCCAAGAGGCAGAAAGATCAACATTACTGATCTTCTTTCCACATCTCTACCCAATTCTCCTTTGCCTCGTCGAGTCCGAAAAGAGAGTTAGTCTTGGTCGGGTCCAAGTTTGTGGACAAGCTCCCGTACGCTATCCCAAGAGCCGACGCACCAAAGGTCACGAGCGTAGTCAAGAATGGAACCCACAAAGGCACGTCCCAGACGTTTCTATCCTTCAAAACATCAAGCAACTTCAAGATTGCCACTCCCAAGCCCAGTGGTGTCCCCACCGATACCACGATCCTCCCCATCATCCTCTCGAACACTTCTTGAGGTATCGGCGGGTCGTCTTCCGGGTCCGGGGCTGACTTACCAGGTTTTTCAGAGTTTTTAGAAGGTTGAAATCCCTTAGGGCTCGCGTGGACCCTAGATTCATATCTGATCTTGTTGTTTCTAGGGATTAGGGTTTTTGGATCTTGAGGTTTGCTTTTGGGAATGGTTCTTGAGAGAAATGATAACGGTGGTGTGTGGTGTGAGCACATGAGAGCTCTCATCTTCTTTCTTCTTCTTCTAATGTTTTATTTCCTTTTTAGTATTCATTTGGGCATTTTATTACCTGCCTTGTAATACATGTAGATAAGATGACATGGTTTGTTTGTATCTGTAATATATTATTTTCTTCGCCACACCACAGACACACATTTCCTACTGTTTATCCTTCTTTCTAAGAAAATAATTCCCACAAAACAAAAAGAGAGTTCAATTGGAACATTCTTTTAACTTATGCAGTTTAAAAAATATGAAAATGAATTGTTCTGAAGTTCTTAAAATTCATCTTCTTACACTTCATTTTCAAAATTCATCTTTCAACTCTTTTTACTATTATTCTGCTTCATTTAGATACAATGTTTTACCAGATCTACTAGGTAATAATCCGTGCCTTGCACGGGATGAGATTATTGATTTTGTTATTTTTTTAATAGGCATGAGTATTCAGGTATTCATCGTTTTTTTCGGATACCAGGTTTCTCAGATTTGAAAATTAAATCTCGTTTGGGTATTACAAAATTCCGAATCGGGTTCGAGTCGAGGTCTCCCGGATTCGAGTGGGTTCGGTTTTGATGTAAAAAAGCTTAAATTAACTGAATAACTAATATATCTGGTTCATACTCAAATTAACCATATTACCGATTCGGTTCGGGTATTTTGTATCCAAACTACCCAAATATACCAAAAACTAAAATTACTCATTGGACATGATTTTTTGAGTATTTCTATACAAACTATCATATTTTATCTGAAAATATACAAAATAATTAATATATTTAATATATAATTTTGATTTTAATTTTTAAAATAATTATACATATAATTATAAATAATATTTTTAAACATATATTTACATTTCGGAAATCGTCGGATACTCATTCGGTTCTCCGTTTGGATCGGGTTGAGTACCGGTTCTTCGGATACATCAGTTTAGGAACCATTCGGTTATTTACCCCGTGTCTGATCGAGTTCGGAACCCTGAATTTCGGTTCAGTTTATGTTCGGTTCTTCAGTTCCAGATATTTTGCCTAGCCCTACTTTTTAAGATAAAAAACATTATATCTGTTTAATCTGGATATTCGTTCGGTATTACGGTATTTTTTTTAACCTCCTAAAATATAAATACCATTCTAAATCCATATTTATTTTGTTTTGTTCGGTTGAAGTGATCGAGGTTTTTCATTTCGGTGATAAACCTAAAACTATTATATTTGTTTGGTTTCATGTTGTATGAAGTTTTGACAGTTCTTATGTCGAACCAATGGTTTCATTTTTAAGTTTCTAAATGCTTGCAAAATCAAATAAAATCTAAATAATATAAGAAAAAGGACATCCAATATTATTTGTACAAACAATGTTGGTGATATTTTATGATTTTGTATTTTATATAAGATAATCTATTATTATTTTTGTTGTTTGAACTTAGACATAATATAAAAAGTTGTATATTTATACTCATAGAAATTGGTTTTTATTGAGTTTAATAGTGTAAATTTTGATTAGTGTTAATGTGAGTACCCGCATAGCATGTTTCCTATGTCTTCTCGATCTGATCTTGCATCAGGTCCTTCATGTGATCTTATGATCATCTAAAACGGTAAACAAAACACATTAAATTTAAATAATCACATACGAAAACATCATTAGAAGTTAACCACTTACCTTTAACTTCGATTATTTTATAAAACTTTCGGTGCAATTAGCTCCCCAAAGAAATCCCTTGTAGTTACTTTCGCTCAGACCATCAGCCATCCATGGACACGACCATAAAACATGGTTTAAAGTTATATTCCCATCATCATCATCATCATCATCATCATCATCATCATCATCATCATCATCATCATCATCATCATCATCATCATCATCATCATCATTCTCACCAACCTGTCTCCTCCTCTCAATCTTATCAAGTTCCTCTAAAAAACCCAACAATAAAATGTTATCTTCATAGACCCGAGAAGAACTTTGAAAAAGACCTCCATGAGTTGTGTAGACGTTATTTGATATCACAGTTGCCAACTGTAACATTTTGAAACAATATATACACTTGGAGTATAGCGTTGGACCCTACTCATCACCGTATATGTCACATGTCTCTTTTCAAGAAACAAAGTTAGATATGAAACTTTCAATTTTTAAAACATTCTCACTCAAGCATTTTAATTGATGCGAATCTTAATGATTTTTTTTAAAATGCTATTATTCAGTAGTTGTATAAAGAAAATTTTAAATAATTTCAATTTACTATTACAAATGTTAAAAATGTATAAACCAAAAGAGTTTATTGAAAAAAATAGAATGCAAACACATTAAATTGTCTCGAGTATAGTTAAAAAACTTAGTGTGTGAACGCATTAAATGTTAAACGATTATGAAGATGACACGTCAGCAAATTCAAAAATATAGTGTGAATGCATTAATTACGAATGCATCTATTTTAATATATAGGGGATCTGTCCGTTTTACGAACCATATTATTTTTAGTAGCTTCACGTAAGATTCATCTGCAGGGTTACAACACAAAACGTCAAACCTAAAAACATTGCAAAAAAATTTCTTGACAGTCTCGTTACGTACCATACTAGGAGACAAATAGTATACCGATCATTTATGTCGGGAGGGAGAACGAAAGGAGCTCGAGTGACGGTGGGGTGTGTTTGCCGCAGAAACAAAGACTGATCGTTTGATGATCCGTATGAAAAATTGACTGCTAGAAATTGGTATCGACAATAGTTAATACATGTCCGAAAAATATAGAAGTGGGTACGGGAAGGATAAAAAAGTTGGAAGAAAACAAATAAGAACACCTCCAGTGGTTAGAAACCTGGAGATTTCTAAAACAAAAAAAATATACTTATAAGATTTATAAAATTAGCATAGCATATAATTTTATTTTTTTAGTAACAAAATTTTGAGTTAAAATTAATTTATAGTAATTACGAAATTACTCAGTGTATTAATTAAAAATATTTAATTTTTTTTAAAAAGATTTTATTAATTTTTTTCTCAACAGAATTTGTTATTACTAAAACTAGAATTTAAATTTATAGTATAAACAAATTTGTTATTAATATCCTTATAAGTAAATAATAAAAAAATGTAACTGAATATATAAAATTAGTATAACTATTTTGTAATAGATAAAAATAATACTTATCTTTTAATAGAGAAGATTGAGAAAGAATAAGTTTTTGACGGAGGGAATATACCATTTGGTATTTGAAGATTTCGAACAGATTCTGATTTTGGGTATTTTAATTCGATTCTGGTTAGGTTCTTCTATTCTTTTTTGCCCATACCTAGATTTACGAGATATATATACCAATTCGTGTTTCAGAAAGAAAAAAAATACTCTTTTCGTTCCAAAATAGACTAGGTGATTTTTCCGTGCTCTTGCACGGATATAAATATTTATATAGTAAATACATTATAATATTTTATTTACACTATGATAGTTTATTAATATTTTTTAATTTTTTAATTATTCTGTTATTTATATTGTAATCAATATGCATGATTTGTTTTAAATAACTTTGCGTTATTTTAATTAGATTATAATTTTGGATATATAATATCTCGTCTGTTTGGTTATTATTTGGATATATTATATAACATTTACTTTTTACGATTCAACTAAGATATTTTGTTATACAGATTAAAATGTTGAATAATTTTGTTATTTTTATATAGTTTGATTCTTGCCTTAAATTTATATATATATATATATTTGGTCGGATTATGTATAATTTAATATATGTTGTTTTGAAAATTAAATAGTAAAAGTAAACTAAAGTGTTGATCGGTTCAAAATTACATCTTAATTGTAATAGTTGGTTAATATATTTGTAGTATAATTTGAGAATTTCATATTTATTTAGTAAAATGTTGAGAATAAATGATAATATATTACTTTTATTTATTGTTTGACTTTGTATAAAATAATTTGGATTGGTCTAGTTACTCATTTGTGGGTATATTGTGTTATATATTTCCGTTAAATTCAAGTATAACTATTTCTAATCTTATTCAACCAAATCATATTCATTGTATTCATTGCATTAGTTTGGTTTTCATATTAGATGTGTATATATATTTATGAATTGACTATTTGTAAATAGCCTATACCTATGTTAATTTTATAGTACTTGGTAATTTGGAATATGATAATTATCACAAATAAAATTATAAAAATATAATTATGATAGGTATGAAATTGCATGAAAATATAATTGATACATTCGAAAAAGGAATATTAGTTCTTTATATTAATATCAAGATTATTTTTCTAAAATTTCCTATTTATGAAATCAAATTATATATAAATTATTTTCGGTTTAAGTTTATAAATATTTTCTTTATCATACATGTTATTTGAAAAATATAAAAGGGAACATAAAAAGATTAAATTAAATTTTATTCATTAAAGATATCTTAGTTTATGCTATTTAAATTATTTTGTAATAATATGAAAAATAGATTAATTTAAATAAAATGCTTAATACTTTTAAAAATATATATTATATTGTGAAGATTATTTTTAAAAAGGGAAGATTATATTTTTTTACTTTAAATTCAGATTATTTTGTGAAATTTCCTTATTATGAATTACACTATATATAAAAGATATTTTCGTTTTTAAATTACTATATTTTCTTTATATATAGGTTATTCGAAGAAAAAAAGAAAACCTTAATAGAAAAGAAAAAATAAAATAAAATAAATGTTTAATAATGATAATTAGATATATTTGATTCGTTAATGGTATCATCGTAATCAACCACCGTGAGAGTTAACGTGAGCGCGACACGTAGAAAACTGACTTTTCAAATAATATTATAGAGATCAACTTATATATAATTAATAAAAACTGATATAAAACTGATAACTTTGAAAAATTATAGCTAAACAATATTTATAAAATTTGTAAATATATAAGAAATTAATTATTTTACGTTTACTTTTTTATAATTTTTTTCAAATTGTATAAAATTTCGAAAATTTAAAGTAATAAAAATTTTTTAGTTATAAAAATATAATTAAATAATATTTCGAAATTAGCAATGTTCATATTTGAATATTTTTATTTTAATGAGGATCTTTGAGTTATTACCATATTCTATTTTTTTACCAAAAATATAAATCAACATAAATGTAATATATGAGTTATTACTACATAATTAATAAAAATGATATAATAATGATAATTTTGAAAAAGTATAGCTAAACAATATTTATAAAATTTGTAAATATATAAGAAATTAATGATTTTAGGTTTATTTTTTATAATTTTTTAAAAATTCTTTAAAATTTCGAAAATTTAAAGTAATAAAATTGTATAGTTATAAAAATATAATTAAATAAGATTTCGAAATTAGTAGTGTTCATATTTGAATATTTTATTTTAATGAGGATCTATGAATTATTACCATATTCTAAAAAGTTTACCAAAAATATAAATCAACATAAATGTAATATATGAGTTATTACTATATTCTTAAAAATTTACCAAAAATATAAATTTACATTAAATATAGTTGTCCATGTCATATTTTTCATATGCCATGTCATCAAATTTAGTAGACATGTCACTTTTTTTTTGCGAAACTATTCTGAAGAGGATATGTGGCAAAATCACTTCGCAAATATAGTCTAGGAGATGATGCTTTTGAGAGTTTTAGATGTTTTAAAATAAATGATGTTTTTTTTGATTAACCAGGATGGGTTCGGGCCTTAAGCCTTAATCCCCTTAGAGAGCCAGTCTTTGTCTGTACCTGTTAGGGTTCTGGACACTCCTCCCCGCCCGATACTCGAACTTGTGACCTCTCAGACAAATGCCTGAGATGTAAAAACAGATGATGTTCTAATATTTTATTTTAGTTTTAGTTTTATTAAAAACTGTCACCAATAATATTTTATATTTATTTTTAAAGATTAGTTGAATTAATTTTGATTTATATTTTTTAATATTAATTTTTAGGAAATAATATTTATCTTAATTATTGTGCATAAACCCAAAACATCAAGATTTTTGAACAGAAGGAGTACCTAGGGCTGGGCGTTCGGGTACCCATTCGGGTTTCGGTTCAGTCCATTCGGGTTTCGGGTTTTCGGGGTCAAAGATTTCAGCCCCATTCGGATATTTCTAAATTTCGGTTCGGGTTCGGTTCGGATCTTTGCGGGTTCGGTTCGGGTTCGGATAACCCATTTAAAATGTTCTTAAATTTTCAAAATTCATTATATACTTTAAATTTTCAAAATCTATAAGAAAGATAATATATTACATATAAATTTTCATAACATATATGTCAAAATACCTTAATTTAACATATAAATTGGTTTTCTTTGAATATTTAGATAAAAAATCAATAGATATTTAACTATTTTGGTGTTTTCAGTATACTTTAGCTATTTTAAATATTTACTTTTGACTATTTGCATATATTTTCCGAGTATTTGGAAAACTTAAAGGTATCTTATATATTTTTAATATACATTATATATAAAATAATGTATATATTTAAGTATATAAATTTATTTCGGATACATTCGGGTACCCAAAATATTTCGGTTCAGATCGGGTTCAGTTTCGGTTCTTTAAATACCGAAATTTTGAACCCGTTCGGATATTTAATCAATTTCAGTTCGAGTTCGGTGCTACTTTTTTGGATCGGGTTCGATTTGGTTTTTCGGGTTTGGATTTTTTGCCCAGCCCTAGGAGTACCAATCAAAGTCTAAGACGACACAGTGTGTTTATTAATAACCCTGAAACGGCAGGTAGTGTTTCTTCCAGTGAGACATTTCTCAATTGATATGTTGAGATGACGATGAGCTTTCGCTCAAATTTCACCGCGCCGTTCTGGATTCGAAAATTTTCGCTTATATCGGCAGCCTATTTTTTTTTTTAATTATTATTTTGTGAATCTGTAAGAGAAGAGAAGAGAAGAGGAGAGCGGAATGGCGAAGAAACTAAGCGGGAAGACGACGTCCATGGATGACGACGTAGATCGGTTGTTTCGTTGTTTCAAGTGTGGAATCTCTCCCCCTGGTCACCTTCCCTTCTCTCTCTCTCTCTCTCGCTCTCTTGTTGAATTCCCCAATTGAAACCTCATTTGTCCTCCATTTGCAGCCTCTGCTATGAGAGAAAGGAAACGGAGCAAAAAGAATTTGAATCCGGATAACAACACTTCTTCTCCTGGGACCTGTAAGAAGCCAACTTCTCTGTCTGGAAAAAGAAACCAGATCGATGCAAGTCTTCTCAGCCTTGACTCCCTTGTATGCATCATCTCAACCCAACTTGTTGTCTTTATTCAATTGAGTTATGTGTGTTTGATTGTAAGAAGTCATATCTCAGTCTGGTTCAAGCAATGTAAAGAAGAAGACTATTGGGAGACAGTTCTCACCAGTTGTGTTCTACGGCTCTCCCAGTGGCGTTCCTCCCAAAAGACCCTTGAGTTTGCTAAGGCTATTGCGCGAGATACGTATTGATCTCACTGAAGAAAGGAAAGCTATCTCCAGGTATGTAAATGTATCAATAAGCTCTGCTCCTGGCTTTCAATTCTTACTAGAGGGTGGGCGTATCATGGCAATGTTGTTTTTGTTTTGTTTTAGGAAACAAGTTTGGGCTACATTCCCTAGGCAAGACGAAGCGATTAAGTTTGAAAAGAGGCATGACAATGCGCGGGTGTTTAGCTATCAAGATCATTTTAGCGGCCAGAGAAGGTTTCTGGTTTCTACTTATGATGAATTCTGGAACAGGTTTCCCTTTTCTTTAACATTGATTGATTGAGTGTTGTTGTTGCAAGTTAGGTTCACTTCTCTCAATTGCTTTTTTTTTCTCTCTCTCTCTCTCTACCTTATAGATACAACTCTATGGATTCAAGGCATCGACACCATTACGAAGTGATTCAAGAGGTATCTTCTACAATAACTCAATTCTCTTATGCGCCAGGGAACTGTTTCTGTGTGTTCTCTCTCACAACTATGCATAACTGGTTTTGATTTGATTGGTTTCCTTCCTAGGGACTGCCATGCCATATGTACTTTGATTTGGAGTTCGATCAGAGAGTAAATGAACGAAAAGATGTGGATGAAATGGTTGATATCTTGATATCAGTTCTTCTAGAAGCCTTGCATGAGAAATATGCTATTGAAGGGCAAGAGGAGTGGATAGTGGAGCTGGATTCCTCTACTAAAGGTACACTTACTTGATTATGGGTTGTGTTCTTCTTTTCTTTGAGCTATCGCTTTGAAATGCTACTTATTGTCAAATGTCTTTCCTTATTGATATATGTGTATATAAGAGGGTTGGTTCTCATGAGTGAAGAATTTTTTTTTTCAAAATTTCATTTGCAGATAAGTTCTCTCGTCATTTGATTGTCATCATTCCAAAGGTTGCTTTCAAGGACAACTTACACGTTGGTGCTTTTGTAGGAGAGGTATGCTTCAAACAATATTTTCATTTTTATTGCCTGAAAAGATGGTTTCCTATGTTGCAAGTTTGGAGGTTATGTTGGGCATGTCTCATTTTCATATTGATTTTTCTTCAGCTATGCTCACGGGTAGTAAGTGCGAAGGACAAAGATGAGAGGTTACGCAAGTTGTTTGTTCATAAAGAGGCTAATGATTCGGCATCCCTACTTTTCGTGGATACTGCTGTTTATTCGAGAAACCGTTGCTTCCGTCTTGCATTATCATCCAAAGCTGGAAAGACGTCGGTTCTTCTACCTACAGGACGGTTCAAATGTAAGGATATGGTAAGTCCACCTTCCCTCTCATTTTCCATGCTGCCGTCTCAACTCTGACTTATTTTATTACTTAAGAACAGTTCACAGTAATTACAGTATCTAACAAAACCATTGGTAAACGAACAGAGCGAACAAGATGTATTCATGTCATCCTTAATCTGCAACGTGGCATCAGACTGTGAGAAGCTTCTGGTTTGCAAGATGGAGTCAGACTGTATGAAGACACTTTGCTTTGACACAGAGGTAATATCCGTCAGTATTGCCTCACACAATCACAGACTTTTACGTTTTGGCTTCCAATTTGCATCTTCCTTCTAACTTGAGGGAAGATTCCACAAATGTATATGCCTTTTAACTGAACTCTTTGGAGATGGCAGGTGAACAATAACAGTATTGTAAGAGACCAGAGAGCTCATAGATTCCAAGTGGATGCTTGCACAAGTGACATGTCAACATCCTACTTCGGGGGCAAGTCCCCGTTCCCGCTAGTGGACCAATTCGTAGAATCCATTGCTTCCACCGGGAATGTCTCAGGTTTCATTTTATCTTTGTGCAACGTCCTTGTTCTGTAGAGATTGTAAGTCTTATCTTCTTACAAAATTATTCTGTGATATTTAGGTAAGATAAGGTGCTGGTACTGGTTTTCAGAAGAAAGCCTGATTGTGTACAGCATGTTAAGAAATAGATACTGCGAACGCATTGGCAGGGAACATAAAAGCAATCATGGTACCATCTGCATTTCATCAATTTCTGCTCTGAGTTTCAACTGTTTTCTGCTATTCTAAGCTAACAATCTTTGTTGTTGTAGTGATGTACATTGTTGACATCAGAAGGGGAATCTATTATCAGAAATGCTATGATCCAGATTGTCGAGGTGTGTACTATTCTCAGAAGTTTTTCTTGAAAAAAAATTCTGAAAGCAGAATCTCGTCCAATACCACTTTGCCTTTTGTATTTTTCTCTTACAGATTATAGATCTCCTATACGTCCAGTTCCAGATAGTTGCTTACCTGAAGATATAGTTTACCATCAAGGGGAGGCACAGAATGTATGTGATAACCTTTACACAGAAGGAGGAAATTACATTGATAATGAATGCGATCCAGATAGTGCTTCCAGCAGAGACTCATGGTGGCTTGAAGCAGCTAAAATTGCAGATGATCTTGAAATCAAACCCAAGACAGTGGAACCTCATGCCTTGGTTAGTTTACTAAACCATTTTTAATACAAGGAACAACAAAGTGTCATGTTCTTGACTTGACTCAAGATCTGTCTAGTTAATATAAGAATAAGCTTTTTGTTGGTATCCACAGGAAAGTTTCGAGGAAGATGATGACTGGTGGATAGCTGTCGAAGAGTCCCTACAAGGAATCTCATCTTTAAGTCCTTCCCTAAAATGCCCTTTGATTTAGACAAAGTCAAGAATACTCTGGGTTCTGTTTTCTTCCCTTTTCTCTCCTTAAAACAACCATCGTTTCCTCCAAACCTAACCTCAAAACAGATCTCTCTAATGGCTTCGCTCCCAGTTTTCATTCCGGCCAAGTTGTTTCCTTCGATCCTCTCACATGAAACCTTGATCAATCACTTTGAGACCAATCTCCCCAGACATTCATCAGCAATCACAAGCCCTGTCCGCCAAAACCACACCGTTTCACCACCTTCTTCTCTCCTACTCATGCCTTCTTGGTCATCTTGTCCTTCTCTCCCTTACATGGGCGTCAAGCTCGTCACCTATTTCCCTCATAACTCCTCTCAGAACTTACCAGGCATCCATGGATCCTACACACTCTTCAGCTCCACCACAGGACAAACCTTAGCATCAATGGACGGTACCGTTCTAACCCTGTACCGCACTTCCTCTGTTTCAGGCCTAGGCTCCAAAATCCTAGCTAGAGACGATAGTCAGGTGCTGATCATGGTTGGTTCCGGTGCTCTCGCGCCACATCTGATCAAATCCCATCTTGCTGCGAAACCAAGCTTGAGAAGAGTGATCATATGGAACAGAACCCCTCAAAAGGCTCAGGATTTAGCTGAAACTCTCTCTAAGGATTCTCAACACAGAGAGATCTCATTCGAGAGCCACGACTCGTTGGATGAGATCATTCCTCTCGGAGATATCATAAGCTGTGCAACAAACTCAACCGTTCCATTGGTCAAAGGTGAGTTGTTGAAACCGGGAACACATCTTGACCTTGTCGGGTCGTTTAGCCATGAGATGAAGGAATGTGACGATGAGGCGATCAAGAGAGGGAGTGTGTTTGTGGATAACGACACTGCGTTGGTGGAAGCGGGGGAGCTGGTTGGAGCGTTTGAGAGAGGAGTGATTACGAGAGAAGAGATCTGTGGGAACTTGGTTGAGTTGATAAATGGAGAGAGAGAAGGGAGAAAGAGTGCAAGTGGAATAACGGTGTTCAAATCTGTTGGTTCGGGTACTGTAGATCTCTTAACTGCACAACTTGTTCATGAGACCTATCTCAGTAGTTTCTAAAGGATAATGTCTTGTAAAAGAAATAAGTTATTGATATGGGGGTGTGTCTACTCAGTTTTACAATGCTTGTTATTTGCTGGCTGGCCATCGTTACTCATACTTGTCTTGAACTCGTAACTTCATCTGTATTTGCCTTGAAAAACTGAGTATTTGCCCTTAGCAAGGCAAGTAACAAATAAAATAAAAAATCACTACTTGCAAGGACAAGGCAAATATCAAGTATTGTTTCATTTTTGATATTTGTTTGTTACTCCTTACTCGTTCTATGAAATATTCGTTATTTGATAAATAATACGAGAAAACAGCCATAAAAAACTTAAACTTTCAAATTAAAGCCAAAAAAACTTTTAACTACAGTTTAAGCCATTAAAACACTAGCTTTTTTAGTATTGGCCATTTTAACTCCCAATTAAGGTTGACTAAGCCATTCAAAAACCCTAATTAGTCAACAGTTAATTTGATTTAAAAAAAATTAACGGACGTGAAGTCCTTAAACCACATCGTTTGAAAATATATTAAACATGTAACATGTAATCTGATGATGTCGTTTTGAATATTATGAAACACAGAATTTCCTCTCATGAAGCCAAAACCCCTAAACTTCGCAACCCTAAAATCTCTAACCCTCATTAACGACAAGAAAGAAACGAGCCTACAAAATAGGTTTTGGGTCAGGAATTTGAGGGATGGCGAAGACAAAGAAGTTTGGTCGGGTTCGTTTTCGTTATACTGGGGAACCTGAACAAGAAAGTGTTAGTAAAGCTAGAGAAGATACAGTTGATCAATATAATCAGGTTTATGTCTCTGTTTGGCTTAATGTTTTCTACTATTTTTGGGTGACCTTGACAAGTGGTTGTGTTTTGTGTTCGGGATTATGTTTATCAGGTTTTCTGTAGCATCAGAGAAGTTATTGTTCCTGAGATCACTGTGCATGCATTAAAAAGAGGTTTCAGACTCTAAGAATGATGTATGAAGACTAGAAAACTATTGAGCATTGCATTAAAAAAAAAACAAAGGGCTGAGATCATACACTTGCAGTTTGTTATTCTCGAAATACTTGTTCTCCATATTGCTGGTGGGACAGAACCAGATAAACTGTTGTTCTCAAGTGAACTGATATAAATGACACATGTCACATAGTATTCTCATACGATGATTAAAAATGCAGAAAATATGTTGAATCAGAAATATTATTTTAAAGGTTAATGAACGTAATTGAAGAGAGCCCAGCTCTGAGAAATTTTGTGGTGTTGATCCAGTGAAATTGTAAGATAGTTCACTGAAGCAAAAATCAACGATTGAGAATTTGTAGTACAATTTTACTTGGAGTAAAGATTTGGAAGAAGAGCTTAAAGGACCAAAAAACATCACAGACGACGACCAAATGCATCCACATGAGTTATTTTCAAACGACGTGGTTTAAAGACTTCACGTCCGTTAACTTTTTATAGTTAAATTTAACTGTTGATTAATTAGTATTTTAAAAAGGCTCAGTCAACATAAATTAGGAGTTAAAATGGCTAAGACTATAAAATTGGAGTTTTTAATGGCTTAAACTTTAGTTGAAAGTTTTTTTGGCTTTAATTTGAAAGTTGAAGGTTTTTATGGCTGTTTTCTCTAAATAATACTTGTTATTACTTGGAAAATAATATTTATCTTGTCGTTTGTTTAGCAATGGTTAATTACAATATTAGTTTGTTTAATAAACAAGACAGTCCATTATTAAATAAAATATTTAAGTCTATATTAATAAAATCAAATTCACGTTTTGTCATTCATCTTGCCAACAAATATCTCTATGAACCATAAATTTCATATGGTTTTTCAATATTTTGAACACTCATTTTCATTTTTGTATAATTCTTTGAAATTCATGTGACTTTTGGATGTTAAAATTTAGAATATGTGTCTTTTGTATGTAATCAAGATACAATTACTTGGTTTGCCAAGTAACAAGGCAAGACAAATTACTTGCAAGTATCAATTTTTTTTCAAGTACTTGATAAAACAAATACTTGTTTCAACCAAGTTAAGTTTCGATTCGCAAAAACCTGCAGATGTAATTAAATAGTCCTACGGGAAAGAAAGCATTCACAGGAACCTGCAGATGTAATTAATATGTGTTCATCATAGCACTTGCTTACATTGTTTCTTCAAAAAGCACATAGTTTAACAAAAGATACATATGCCAAAGAGAGGGGGAGAGAGAGGAAAATTATAAAACTCCAAATAGTTTTCAGAAAAGGTTCTCACTTCTCATAGATTAGCTTCTGCATAAACTTGGCCTTTTCCGACACATATGCAAGTTCCTTAGGCCGCAAAGCCTTCATCATCTCTTCAATCTTCTTCTTGGACTCGACTGGCGCCGAACTCCATCTTAGTTTCACGGTATCCTCATCAAGACCGGAAGAAGATGCAATTGATTGAACAAGAAATGATTTGTCAAACCATTTTTGTTGCTCCAAATCTCCTCCAGGAACATCTTCATCATCTCCTAGTGCTGACGAAGGAGGACCTCTTGCGGACATACCAACCTGTCACAAATCGAGAGAATTAGTTGTGCAGAAAAAACAAAGGGCAAAAATATCAGAAATTTTATTTTTAAAAACAAAGGACTCCATCTTCTTCAACCTTAGCAGCAGTAAACAAGCCGTTGGGTCCCCAAAGTTGTCTTGACAATGCAAAACATGTCCGATCATGGGCTTCCGAAGGTTCCCAATCCCAACCATTACTACAAGCCATAGAAGTATACTTTCTTTGCAGCTGCCTAATCTTTCCAATGGTTTGAATCTGATTAACTCCTTCAGTCGTAATCACTGTCTTCATGATTTTGTAAAACCCATCCTCGTCTTCAGAATGAGACTTAGCTGTATTATTTTTGAAATCAATCACTCCTTTTAAGAGAGGGATTTCATCTTCTAAGTTCCACACTCTTTCACAAGGTAGTCTTTTTTTCTTGTTCTTAATAAATTGAAAATCATAATCTTGAAAATGATGAATACACTTTTTTTTTCTTTTAAATTCTGATGAGGTCATCGAAGTAGCTGAACCAAAGTTTCTCTAATCAGCCAATTCTCTTGGATAGATTCCTTTTCAAGTTGGGAAATTTGTTTTTAGGCCAAAAATGATAATTATGTTCCATTAGTCTAAATTATATTTTGTACAATTTTTGCCTCTAATACTTTTTAGTATTTTCGAAAATAAACTAAATAAATAGTTTTACAAAAAAATTCAAAAATAGCAACTACTGATGAAATACTTATATCAACTTAGCGGTATTGTTTTCCGTTCCAAAAATAATTAAACAATAATTTTATATTTTGTTCTACATAAAATAGAATTGGCATTATACGAAGTAGATAATGAAATCTAATTTTCATTGAATCTAATATCATTAAAATACGTGATCTACGTAAATTATAGTAATCTAAAAATATTTGGAATACACATTCTGCGCTTAACATATCGATCTAAAATCTGTAGAAATCTAACTCTAAACCATAATGTATAGATTAGTTGACTATATCTGTATAAATGTATATTTATCTTTTTAATAGAATATTTTTGTCATTTTGATCTTTTTAGAGCTATTTAAAAGTATTTCTCTAATCTGAATGAGCTCAAGATAACATATTACTTATAGTATAGAGAATGTTGCCTCTTTTTTTTCTTTTTCTTTTTTGGAACACCGAGCATGTTGCCTCTTTTTTTTCTTTTTCTTTTTTGGAACACCGAGCATGTTGCCTTGTAATATGAAATAGTAATATATGTTGGGAATTGTTAATTATTCTTATCTCACATCAAAGTATAGTTTTAAAGCTCTTGCATTTGCATGAGGTAAGATAAGTATGGATCCTAGTGACGAAAGAAAGGAAAACAATTTTCAAGTATGCATATGTATGCATAAGCTGGTGCTGACTTTTAAATTCTAATCGCAATATTTTCTTGCCTCTTTACAAACTACAGTGTCACGGCATAACCTTAGATATTATAATTGCATTTCTGATTAACTAGAATGTGGCAATGGGATGCAAAAGCTTTGATGCGAACGTTTTCGAATACATTTTCTAAAAGTATTAATAGATAACAAAGATGCCGTCTTAGCTCAGTGGTAGAGCGCGTGACTTTTAATCCCGTGGCCGTGGGTTCGATCACCACAGACGGCGGCGTTTTATATTATATTTTATTTGTCAAGATAAATTTTCTTTTTGCGAAAAAGGATAACTGTTGTGGTTTTTGGCTAAAACCCTAAAATCTTCGGGTCGATTTAAAAACAAAAACAAAACCTAATTGCATCTCCTCCTCTCGAAACGGCCAACACAAAGTTGGAGTTTTGTCCCTAAACTCCTCCTATTCAGGTCTTGTCGCAATGAACATGGAGACGAGCCAAGCAGGGATGGGGAACACGGTGATGTGTCTGTTGACAGACCCAGAAGGAACAAACTTAGGTTCCGCCATGTATATCCCTCAGACCGCTGGTCCTTTGCAGCTTACTCAGCTCGTCAACAAGTTCCTCAACAACGTAAACCCAATCTCTTTTCACTTTTCTCTGATTCTGAAATTCGTTTAAAGAAATGATTTTTTGCAGAAACTTTGTTTAATTACCCAAAATAAAAAGTTTTTAATTTGTTGGGGTTTATTGGTTTCACAGGAGGAGATGTTGCCTTACAGTTTCTATGTATCAGACGAAGAGCTTCTTGTACCTGTTGGTACTTACTTGGAGAAAAACAAAGGTAAACCATTATTCAATCAAGCTTTGGTTTTTGTTATGTCCTCTTATGGCTCTTCTTACAGAATTTGCGTGTTAACAGTGTCTGTGGAGAAGGTGTTGACCATAGTTTATCAACAGCAAGCTGTCTTTCGTATTCGTCCGGTTAACCGTTGCTCACAAACTATCGCTGGTATGTTTGTTTCTCTTACAGTATATTGTTTTTAGTAGTACTATGTATCAGTTGCTTACTTGTGGTTTGTTTTAAAATCTTAGGTCACGCGGAAGCTGTTCTCTGCGTGTCGTTTAGTCCTGACGGTAAGCAGTTAGCAAGTGGCTCTGGTGATACAACTGTCCGGCTTTGGGATCTCAACACTGAGACTCCCATGTTTACTTGCAAAGGTTTGACATTTTTTTACTAACCAGTATTCTTTAGTTCATCCGGATGATAATATAACATTATTACTCATTTTAATAGGACACAGGAACTGGGTGCTCTCAATTGCGTGGTCACCAGATGGTAAGCATCTCGTGAGTGGTAGTAAATCAGGTGAAATCTGTTGCTGGAATCCAAAGAAGGGAGAACTAGACGGCAATCCACTTACAGTAAGTCTTGTCTTACTTGATTATTGTTTCATTACTTTTGTGGAATATCTATCTTCACTGATTATTACCTTTGAATCTTCTTTCACATTGTTTCTTCCTTAGGGTCACAAGAAATGGATTACAGGTATCTCGTGGGAACCAGTCCACCTTAGCTCTCCATGCCGTCGGTTTGTGACTTCTAGCAAAGATGGGGATGCAAGGATTTGGGATGTTACGCTAAAGAAAACTTTGATTTGTCTTACTGGTCACTCACTTGCTGTGACTTGTGTCAAATGGGGTGGAGACGGAATTATTTATACAGGGTATGTAATGTGTTCAATGTATTTTATATTTAATAACTTTTATAGGTCTGCAGTGTCTTTTTGGTACATGATTTAATGTATTTCTCTTGCAGTTCCCAAGACTGTACCATAAAGATGTGGGAGACTACTCAGGGGAAGCTCATTCGTGAGTTGAAGGTAATCTTTCTTCTATTCATTGTTTTGCTGCATCAGTATCAGATGCATTCCTCTTCTGCCTTACTACCTCTCAACATGTTTTGGCTTGTAGCTCTTTCAGATTCAATTTTGACCACCTCAGTTTTACTCTGCTTGATTACTTTAGGGGCATGGACATTGGGTAAACTCCCTTGCATTGAGCACAGAATATGTTCTTCGAACAGGAGCTTTTGACCACACTGGAAGACAATACCCTCCTAATGAAGAAATGAAAAAGGTTAAGCGTCTCACTCCACTCCACACCTGAGACCAGTTTCTCCCTTTTCACTATGATTCTGATCTCTCTCTGTCTCTTTGGAAAATTTGTTATAGGCGCTCGAAAGGTACAACCAAACAAAAGGGGATTCCCCTGAAAGATTAGTATCAGGTTCTGATGATTTCACTATGTTCCTTTGGGAACCATCTGTTAGCAAACAACCTAAAAAGCGCTTGACCGGTCATCAACAGGTGAAAAACATTACTTTTACAGTTTCACTCTTTTCACCTAGTCTTCTTGTTAGCTCTGTTTCTAATTATGTACCTTTTAATGTTTGATCAACAGCTTGTTAATCATGTCTATTTCTCACCTGATGGGAAATGGATTGCAAGTGCTTCATTCGATAGATCAGTTAGGTTATGGAACGGTGTCACAGGACAATTCGTCACAGCTTTCCGTGGCCATGTTGGGCCTGTTTATCAAGTCAGTTGGTCTGCTGACAGTAGATTGCTTTTGAGTGGCAGTAAAGACTCTACTCTCAAGGTAAATTAATAGCTTGCTTTTATATTTTTTTGATCAAAAGCCATTCCTATACTGGAGATGTTACTCAGATTCTAATTTTTTTTTTTTTAAATTGTTACTTCCTCATAGATTTGGGAAATTAGGACGAAAACGTTGAAACAAGATCTTCCTGGTCATGCAGATGAGGTACTATAAACCAACATCTTCAAAAACTAAACTTGAATTTCAGATGATCTCTTTCCTTAAAATTTTGAGACCTTTTTGTTTTATTATTGTGGATAGGTTTTTGCTGTGGATTGGAGCCCAGATGGTGAGAAAGTAGTCTCTGGTGGTAAAGATAAAGTTTTGAAGCTATGGAAGGGTTAAAAGGAAAGAGCATTATGGAGCTTGTGTTATCTAAACCAATCATATATTTATATTTACTATCTAGATATTTAAGTCCTTCGACTTGTTTGGTTTCTTTACCGAAAGAACGGTTTTGTATCTTCATACTTTTTTGATTGGCTATTTTGATATAACGTTTAGTAAAAAGCAATTTTTCCTCGCCTTGTTATTGTTTTGAAGGTAGTAAAAAGACTGTAATCTAGACTGAAGTTTGGAACTTGTTTGTCCATCTTAACGTGAAATAGAGAGAGCATATGGAGATTGAGGTTATTGGTTTTCCCGGTAACACTTAACGTTGTATTCGTGAATTATAATAACCATTGATGTCAAGTAATAGTTACATAAAAAAAAACTATTTTGTTATTTCATGTTTTTATAAAATCCTTCTAATCAAAAAGTGTTTCTTTTAAAACAATATATTTGTAGTATCGGATGGTAATTAAAAATGTATAAATGTAGAATACATAACAATTTTAGAATTTATAATATTATAATCATATAAATTTATGAACAAATCTGACACGTCCTAATATTCAGTAAACATTTTTATAATTTTATATTTTTAAGAGATGATTTATTTTAAAAATTAAAATAAAATTGATATATTTTTATAATCACACTTTGTTAACAATTTTTATTTTATCACAATTATAAAATATTTTTTAAGTAGTCGCGTAACATTTGAAATTACAACATTGAATTTATGCAAACTTTTGTATTTCTACCCACATATCCATATTCGTTGGACTTAAATTAGTTAGATCCATAATTTGGACCGGATATCACACATTCACTCACAAAAGTCAAACATTTAAATACACACGCTGACTGATTTTTAAAAGATTATTTTATCTCTTAAAACGAAAAACTTAATTCTTTGCTATCAATTTTTTTTTTCAAATCATATTTATACATGGATATCTCTATACTCTATTTTATGGATATTTTCATTTTTAAGTTATGTGGTTTGTAAAAATATTATAATTAAATAGTTAAAAAGTTAAAACATTCTTAAATAATTAAAATAAACAATAATGAAATTATGCATCATATTTTTAGTTCATGAAAAATATCATTTAATCGTGTATTGTAAAAATCAACACGTTAAAAACTGATTTCTCAAATAAATTATATATATATATATATATATGTGTGTGTGTGTTGGACTAATTGTAGTATTATAGGATTTGGTTTATATATTCATATTTTTATAATAATATAAACTGTAATAGTCTCGTGGGATTAATGTTTTATTAATATTTTTATATTAGAAAATATGGTTTTTGAATTCTAGAAAGAAAAATTTCATAATTTATTGAAAAGATAAAAATATATTTATATTTAGGGTTAATTGATTTAGACTTAATTATACTCAAAAAGAAAAATTATATTTTATATTTTTATTATTTATTTATATTTATATATATATTTAAAGAAAGGATAAAAGGATCTTTTACATTTTTAATAAAACAGTTTTAGTCATTTTTTTCTTGTGCTCTTTTAATAAAAAAAAATCATTTTAAGGATTTTGGGAAGATTCTCCCTTCCATAGTTTTTTATACCAATTAGTGGAAATAAAAGAGATTTTATTAAGGTGTAAGGAAATATTTATTATTCCCTCCGTTTCATTTTACTTGTCGTTCTAGATTTTGACACACAGATTAATAAAATATTTAAATTTATATATTTACTAGATACATCATTACCAATACTTCTAACAAGATTTCAACCAATAGAAAAATAACTTAGAATAATGATGTTAGGAGTTTTTGAGGCTCCTAAGTCAAATGATAGTAAAATGAAAATAATATGTCGAACCAGTTCTGAAGGATTTCAAGCACTAAGAATGCAAGCACTTACTTAATCTAAATGCAACAATGATTTAAAATGATTTCAGTAACAATGACTAATTATGATGACAAGAACTAACTAAGCGCAGTAAATGAATGACTTGCTTAAATATGATAAAAGAGAACCCATGGGCATAGGAATATGATTTCGGGTGATCAAGTATCAAACAAGGATGACAAATGATGAATCAAACAAATGACCTTAAACCTAAACACGATACTAAGCAAGCTCTATATCTAGATGAATGCTCATTTGTTAACACATCTCAAACATCAAATCTCTTTGGCTGAATGATATGAAAGCAATTAGTAAGAACATGTTTATTAGCTATCCTAACACTCTTAACAACAAATATCTTTGGAAAGATGCATTGAGAGCCTAGCAGAGTTGTCTCAGACATTTCAACAAACACCTTTTGGGTGGGAAATGTCTAGAGATCAACTTTCGAATGATCAGATCGAAAGAGGCAATAAGAACACTCTACTAGCAAGGCTTGAGATTGATCTACACTAAAAACATCCTTGATCTAACCTAATCACCCTAGTCTCCCTAACCCATGAATTCAAAAGGGAACTACTCACTAATCTTCATGTTAAACCTTAAACCCATACTGGATTTCAGATTAAACATGTAGATGAACACAGGAAATCAATAAGAAATCAATAACAAGAGAACAATGAATCCAAAAGATGAACTTTCCAAGAGTATTTTGTGGTTTTCTCTTCAACAAAAGATAATCTGCCCAAAAGTGGCTACAATCAGTCTTAAACTTAGGTTTTCAGAGTGCCCAAAACGACATAAGTAATTGCAAATAGGTCCTTGAATTAAAAAGAAATTGCAAATAAGAAACACGCAGCGACCTCCGCAGGTCGCTCCAGCACGTCGCTCTGGCCCTTGGGAGCGACCTCGAATGGTCGCTGCGAGGGGTCGCTCCGGGGTATTTTCTTCGTCTTCGAGTCGTGTAAAGCCGAGCGACTTGGAGTGGTCGCTCTAGCTTTGGTCGTCAAGGTCGCTCCGGCTGGAGCGAGGTCTCACAGCGACCTTTGCAGGTCGCTCCAGCCTCTTCTCGTCCAATCATCCTCCTTTTCACATCTTTTGAGCTCCAAATGCATCCCAATGTCTCCAAAAGCTCCATAAGATGCTCCAATACCTGATAAGGACTCATGTATGCAAAATGCAACCTAAACAAGGCTAGAATCTAACCTACATGATGAAAATGCATGAAAAGGAATGGGTGAAACAATGCAATTATGCAAGACATCAACTCCCCCAAACTTGTTCTTTTACTTGTCCACAAGTGAACTTTCTAGAACTCATTGAGAAAGAGGATGCAATGGTGGGAGCTCATAGCCAAAAGAAACACACATAGGACTAGATTTTACTCAAAGTCCAAAAATAGCACACTCTCTTATTGCACTCTAGCTTCTCAAGGCCTATCCATACTGCTATGCCTCTACACAAGTTACAATGCTCATCCATCAACAAGCTCTTTAGACCAACTCTCACATTCATTTATACAACACAAAAGGTGAATACTTGTAAATGGAGACATGATCTCAATCATTTGGCTTGGTAAGAGTGAAAATGGTCTAATGTGAAGCAAGAGGGGTTTCAAATGCATCTTTCATGGTTACTAACTCTCAAGAAAAGGAGCAAGAACATTATGCAAAATTTATCTAAGAAAAGGAGCAATTCATGCATACAATGACTTGTTCTTATCATTCTACCCTTTTTCTTTTCATCATCCCCAAACCCAAAGATACCACTTTCATCACTCACCCAATGAACACTCTTCTTTTTCTTATCTTAACCAACTAGGGATATTTTTTTTTTTTACTAACTCTTTTTTTTTTCTTTCCCCCATTCTTTTCATGTTTCTTTTCTTTTGACTTTTAAGGGGATTCTATTTATACACTCTAGAATTTTTTCTTTCTTTTTTTTTATCCCTAGTGGTTTTCTTTTCTTTACTCACTTTTTTTTTTGGTTCACTTCCTTCACTTTTCTCTCACACCCCAATCCCAAGATCAAAATCAAGCTTACAAACCCAACAACCATCCTAAGTGCTAGCTCAAATGAGGTCCTAGTGCTAGCCAAGGATAAGAACAAACCATTGTCGCTCCTAATACTCTCAAGATTTTGCACATGACAAGCTTTCACAAAAAGGCCTCACTCAAGCAAATCAACAATGGCTTCAATGAATGGTAAGGGTTAAAGGGTATGAGAGTGCCATTTGGATTAACAAGAGGATAATGAATGAAATAAGATAACCCAAATGTGTATGAGATCCATGACTAAGTATGCAAGTGCCCATATGCAAGAGAGATTAAGTTCATTACATTCAAGTTCAGTTTGGAGTTGGTTTTCAAGAACAATGTCAATATCAAGCAAGCAACACGTTTCAAGAAGAGCTTTCAAGGCTCGAAACATACAAGGCTTTTTCAAGAGGTGCATTATCAATTCAAGCGCGAAGTGGTGTTCTTTCCAAGGCATTTTAAATCATTGCTCCCAATGCAAGTGAAATGCAACCTATATGCTCTAGACTCTCCTAAAAGGTGCAAGTGAATACAGTCTAAATGAAATGCCTTTTTCTTTTCTTTTTATATATATATATATATATATTTTTTATGAATATAAATAAGAATGCAATGCATGAGACTCTTAGACATGAAAGCAAACATGATCAAATACATGGTACCTCCCCCAAACTTAATTCACACAGTCTCTGTGTTGTTAAGTCGAAAGAGATACCCAAAAGAAATCTAAATGCAAGAAAAAAAAATGGTATATACAAGGGAAGAAGTGCGGGTTACCTTCTATGGGTGGTGAGTGGAGTCAGATGGGCCAGCGCCATCATCTGGTGGGAAGTAGGTGTAGTAGCCTCCAGCTGAACTGTAGTCTCCGTACCAGTGCTGACTCTGAACCTCCTCAACCTCTATGTCGTCATCTGAAGATGCCAAGGATGGAGATTTGTTTCCTGAGGATGAGGGTTCGATGGGAGGGTTCCTGTCTAGGCGCCGCTGCTGTCTCTCAGTGCGGGGGAAGCTGAGGGTAGCAGGATGAGGTGGACGCCGGGGCTGTGGAGCGTCCGGGAATTCAAAGTCTGCTCTGCTGCATCCTGCTATACCTCCCCTCGTCAGCACATCAACCATCTTCCTCAAGATCTTGGATGTGAACTTGGCCTGCTGCTTCACCGTCTGGCTAAGCGCCTTGCACTTGGTCTTTAACTTCTCAATTGTCCTGTCCTGAGCCTTGTTCCATCGCTGCAGCCGGCCTATGTGCTCATGAGCATCACGAAGAGCACCATGTGGAAGAACCCCGTTGTAGGGTGGGAAGGAGTAGTGATATTAGGACTTTTCAGGTCCCTATCAAATGTTGTAGTGTAAAAGATTGTCGAACCAATCCTAAGTGATTCTAAAGCAAAGGGAATGCAAGACCATGCTTAATCTAAGTGCAATCAGGTTTTCAATGATGATATGAACTAGAACTATGCTAAAGTGCAATAAAGAAACAAGCTTTCAATCAATCTTGGACAATAGGACTCATGGGGCTAGGCATTTGACTTTAAATGATTAAGATCCAATCTAAGGATGACAAACTTTCAATCAATAACTTCCTTAAGTCTAGAACACTGAAATAAGCAAGCTCTATGGTCAAGAAGAATGCTCATTTGCTTTAATCAACTAGACATCAAAGGTCTTTGAGCCTAAAAGATCTAAGCAATCATTAAGGATGAGTCTACTAACTATCTAAACTCCCTTAACACAATGGTCTTTGTGTAAGGTAAGTTTAGAGCAAGCTCTACTTGGTTCAGACATTTCATCAAACACCTTGTGGGTGGGAAATGTCTAGAGCTCTAGAATAAAGAGGCCAACATTAATCTAGCATTAAGAGAAGTAGACAAGCAAGGAAACAAGAGATCTAACACTAAGCACCCTTAGATCTTCACTTAATCACTCTAATCACCCTAACCCATGAATCCAAAAGGTAACTACTCACTAATAGACATGAATAACCCAAAACCCATGGATGATTGAAGGTTAATCATGCTTAGTGGTCAAGATTGATTAATAATCACAAGAGATAGAGATGAAAAGAAGCTCAAGATTAAGTCCTTCACCAAAATAGCTAATGTGATTACAAAGAAAACAAGATATCCCTCAAAATTAGGTCTAAAGGGTATTTATAGAAGTCTAAAAACGAGTTGGGTCAACCCAACAAACCTGGGTCAACCCAATTAAAAAAAACAGTCTTTTTCGCCCGTAGCGACCTTGCATCCCGCTACAGTGGTCGCTACGTGCGCTCGGGAGCCCTCCTAGCGACATGCTCTGGTCGCTACGGCTCTGGTCGCTACAGGGTTGATATGCCTCCAGTAGATTGATCATAACTCCTTCAATACAGATCCAAATGACTTGAAACCACCTCCATTAGAAAGCTAACTCAATTTACTTTGTCTTCCCAAAATTTGAGCTTCAAAAGATATCTTTAAGGCCTTCATCCATGTTCATCTTTCACCCTTTTGACTCAAAACCCCTCAAATGTCTCCAAAGTCACCAACAAGCATCTCCAATATCTGATAGAGACAAATGTAATGCAATGCAACCTAAATGCACTCTAAATGCATGCAAAGGAACAATATAAGGACTAGAATGAAGCTTAAAAACATGTAAATACACAAGATATCAACTCCCCCACACTAGCCCTTTACTTGTCCACAAGTAAACTTTCAAAAAACTAATGTAGAGAGGTTTGAAGGTGGGAGCACATAAGCAAAAGAAACACTTAGAGCACTCAACTTGACATCCTACAGAAACATAGCAAATAGCATGAGCAAACTCTCTTATTATACTCTAGCTTCTCTAGGCCTATCAATACTCTTATACCTTTACACAAGATGCAATACTCATCAACCAACAAGTCTTCTTAACCAGCCCTCACATTGATTCACACACACACACACATAAGGTGAATTCTCACAAATGGGCACATGATCTTAATCATTTGGTTAGGTGATCAAATGGTCTAATATGGATGAAAAGGAGGGTTCAATGCATCATTTTAAGGTGGTAATCACTCAAGAATCAAGGAGCTTGATCATTATGCAAAATTTATCTAAGACTAGAAGCAATTCATGCATACATAGATCCATTCTCATCATTCTACCCTTTTCCTAAGTGATCAAAAATTCTACCCTTTTCATCCCCATCCCATAACCAAAATAGCATTCACTCACATCACTCACCCAATGAACAACTCTTTTTTTTTTTTCTTTTGACTCAACCAACTAGGGGCTTTTATTCACTTTTTACAACACTTAACTCTAACTCTTTCTCTTTTCCTTTCCCCACAATCTTATTGATTCTTTTCTCTTTTTTTTTTTTTTTTTTTTTCTTTCCTTTTTTTTTATTTTTCTTTTGGGGGAAAGTTCCATTAGACACAATCTAGAGCTTTCTTTTCTTTTCTTTGGTCCCTAGGGTTTTCCTTTTCTTTTGACACTCTTTTGTTCATCTTTCTCATCTTTCTCACTTCCCAAACCCAAGATATCAACCTTTAGAATACACAAACCCACTCACCATCCTAGATGCTAGCTCAAAGGAAGTTCTTATGCTAGCAAGAGATGAGAACAAATCTATGTCGCCTCCAATACTCTCAAGATTTTGCACATGACAAGCTATCAAAAGAGGCCTCACTCATGCAAATCAATATAGGCTTCAAAGAATGGTAAGGGTTTTAGGGTAAGGGAGTGCCATTTGGGTTAACAAAGAGTGGTTCAATGGAAAAGATAACCCAAATGTGTATGAGATCCATGATCAAGTATGCAAATGCCCATATGCAAGAGAGATTAAGTTCATTTAACTCAAGATTCAGGTTAGAGCTGGTTTCGAGAACAATGCCAATATCAAGCAAGCAAACATGTTTCAAGAAGAGTTTTCAAGGCACGAAGCATGCAAGGCTTTCAAGAGATGCTTAAGCTACTTGATATGTTTAGCTAGGGTGTCAAATTCAGTGCAAACAAGTGTTCTTTACAAGGCATTATCAACAGCTTCTCCATATGCAAGTGAATGCAACATATATGATCTAGACTCAATCCTAAGAATGCAAGTGATGCAACTACATGATTATATATGCACTTTTCAAAAAAAATTTATTTTTATGGTTTTTCTATGCATTTTGAATGTACAATGCAATGCATGAGACGCATAATCAACAAAGCAAACATGATCAAATACTTGGTACCTCCCCCACACTTAAATCACACAGTCTCTGTGTGAGTGAGAGAGAAGGAGATACCGAAAATATGATAAAGGTAATGGTATGTACAAAGAAGGGTTGGAGTGATACCTCAAGTGGAGATTGGAGTATGGCAGTGGGTGTCTAGGGCTTCTGCAAGGAGCTGGCATGATTCATAGCGACTAGAGGAGACTGCTACGGGATGTCTACCATAAGGCTTGTGTGCTTCACCGCCTTTCTTCTTTCCTCTAGTGCTATACTCAACCTGGAAACCTCAACCACACTTATTAAACATCTTAAAATAAATAAAGAGAAAGAATATATAAAATGGATAAACATGGGAATTCCTCCCAAGTGAGCTTGTTTTAAGTCACTAGCTTGACTACCTTTTCCCTTGGCTAGTGAGAAGGAGGATCCTTCCCACCTTCCAGAGTGATGGTGAGGACTTGAGAGAGAAGCTCTTGAAGCTTGATTGGATCATCTTGGAACTGTGGAGTGATGATGGCCCTTGCACTTGAGAATGGCTTAGACCTTCCCTTGCACTTGATCTTATACTCAATAGCTCCATCCTTGAGCTTCATTGGATGAAGAGTGAGGGTGTGAGGAGTCTTCTCAAGAGGTGGAGGGTGAGATTCCTTCACAATCTTTTTCTTGCCATGGGAGGCCTTTGTGGCTTCACTCACCTCCTCCTTTTGAGCACTTTCCAAGTGCTCATCACACTTCTCCTTAGGGGACTCTTCACCAAGAACCTCTTTCTCAATACCACTCAGCTCAGTCTTTGTCTTCTCAATGGGGGATGCTCCACAAGTTATTGTGCCACAATACTCAGGTTTCAACTTAGGTGATTGAAGAGGATAGGAGACAGCTTTGTTCACATTTAGGAGTGTGACTTTGTTGTTGGCAAAGTCTATGCAAGCTCCCACTGTTGTGAGGAATGGAGTGCCAAGGATCAATGGGACTATCTTCCCAGTTGCCATCTCCAAAACAGTGAGGTCTATAGGGATGGTGCATGCTCCAAGCTGCAAAGGGAAATCCTTGATGATACCAATTGGGGTTGTGGAAGAGGAATCCCCAAATTGGAGCATAGATGTGTCTTGTAGCATGTGCTCAATCCCTAGACTCTTCATCACCTCAAGTGAGATCACATTCACACTTGCACCAGAATCCACTAGAGCATCATCAAAGTTAAGCTTTCCAAGGGAACAAGGCAAAGTGAACATCCCTTGGTGTCCTAGTTTAGGGAGGGACTTGGGTGGGATTGGTGGATCAAGCTTGAGTGTAGAGATGTCCAGGAGCTCTGCTACTTCAGCTTGGTGGTCTAGAATGTCTTTGATGAGCATCATCTGGACATGAGCAGCTTGCATGTTGTGAATCTCTGGAAGCCTTACTCCAATATCACTCAAGTCTTTTCTGAATTTGGAGACCACCTTCTTTTGAGCTTTGGTGAGGAATCTCTCTGGAAAAGGGAGCTTGTCATAGGGGGATAGCTCAACCTCAGTGTCTTCCTGCTTCACCACATTCAGCCTCTTATCAGATCTTCTCTCAACTGGTTTCTCAGCCTTGTGCTCTCTGCTCTGCTCAACCTTTGCTGCAACTATCCTGTCAGCTTCTTGCACAATCTTGGACTCAGCTGTTGCAACAACCACATGCTCAACCTGTTCAATTTCAGTTCCAAACACCAATCTTTCAATCTCATCTACCTCTCTCTTGTAGTTGGCGACCTGAGAAGTGTCACTAGAGAGAAGAACATTGCAATGTTCTCTTGGGTTTGCCTCTGCTTTCCCTGGTAGAGTTCCCTGTTGGCGATTGGAGTTGGAACTCATAGAGGCAAACTGATTCTCCAAAGCTTTGAACTTGTTGTTGAGCTCATTGTAGCTCCCATCAATCTTTGAGTGGATGTTCTTCAACTCATAACCAATTTGCTTCTCACTTCTTGACTGAGCTTCAAGTAGTTGCTTGAACATTGATTCCACACTTGTGTCTTGAGCCTGATGTTGAGAAGAACTTCCTTGGGCTTGAGTAGACTGGTTTCCTTTGTTGGAGAAACCAGGAGGAGGGTTTTGCTGAGGTTGATGGCTTCCTTGCTGGTTGTTCCTAGGCTGGTAACCACCTTGTTGGTTGTTGGAATAAGGTCTTTGCTGGTAGTTGTTGTACTGAAAGTTGGGCTCCTTCCTGTACCAAGTACCATTGTTGTTGATGAAGCATAACTCCTCTTGCCCTTCCAAACCATCAACTTCATTCACCTTAGGAGGAACCTCTTGACTAGGATCACCAACAAAGCTAACCTGCTCCTTCTTGGATTGGTTTGAAAGAACCAAGTCCAACTTGTCTTGCAAAGACTTGATATCTTTCCTTGTCTGCTGGTCATCCCCTCTGTTGGCTCTATCATACTCCTCATTGTAGACTGAATCACTCTTTGCCATGTTCTCCACCAGCTCTTCTGCATCCTGCTCAGTTCTGCCCAGGAAGAAACCATTGCTAGCTGTGTCAAGCCTGTTTCTGCAAGATGGGAGAACTCCCCTGTAGAAGGTACTAAGCAAGCTTTCCTTGGTGAAACCATGATGAGGACATTGAGTAATGTAGCTGTTGAATCGTTCCCATGCTTCACCAAAACCTTCAAGATTCCTCTGTTGAAACCCTGAAATCTCATTCCTAAGCTTCGCAGTTCGTGAGTTAGAGAAGAATTTGGTGAGGAAGGCTTCTTTGCACTCATCCCATGTCCGGATGCTATCTCTTGAGAGACCCTTCTCCCATGTGTGAGCTTTATCTCCCAAAGAGAATGGAAACAGTCTAAGCTTCAATGCATCTTCAGAAACACCATTGATCTTGATGGTGCCACACAGCTGATCAAAGTTGTCCAAGTGATCTAGAGGATCTTCCAAAGCAAGCCCATGGTACTTGTTGCTTTGGATCATGTTGATCAAGCTTGACTTGATCTCAAAGTTGTTGTTCTCCACAGCTGGTGCTCTAATGCCAGCCCTATTTCCATGGATGTTAGGCTGATCATGGGCACCAATTGCTCTAGCTTGGCGATGTGGATGTCGTGGTCCAAGGTTGGCAGCTCCTTGACCATTTCCCTCTTGGGCAGCTCCTAAAGGGATCTCTCCATCTCGATTCTGGTTCTGATGGTGAGCCATATCAAAACCCAATCTGTTGAAATGAGCCTGTTGCTCCTCTTCTCTCCTTCTTCTTGTGTTCTCTCTTTCCAAAGCCCGGATGTCTGGTACTAGAGGAGTGAGGTTTGTAGTCCCTCTACTTCTCAAGTTCATACACCTGAAATGAAAAAGAAAAAGGAAAAAGCAGAGCCAATATCACAATAATAAGAAAAATGACTTAGTCTCAAGCAAATGACTAAATCCCAATGTCAAAATCACAATAGAACTTGGCAACGGCGCCAATTTGATATTAGGACTTTTCAGGTCCCTATCAAATGTTGTAGTGTAAAAGATTGTCGAACCAATCCTAAGTGATTCTAAAGCAAAGGGAATGCAAGACCATGCTTAATCTAAGTGCAATCAGGTTTTCAATGATGATATGAACTAGAACTATGCTAAAGTGCAATAAAGAAACAAGCTTTCAATCAATCTTGGACAATAGGACTCATGGGGCTAGGCATTTGACTTTAAATGATTAAGATCCAATCTAAGGATGACAAACTTTCAATCAATAACTTCCTTAAGTCTAGAACACTGAAATAAGCAAGCTCTATGGTCAAGAAGAATGCTCATTTGCTTTAATCAACTAGACATCAAAGGTCTTTGAGCCTAAAAGATCTAAGCAATCATTAAGGATGAGTCTACTAACTATCTAAACTCCCTTAACACAATGGTCTTTGTGTAAGGTAAGTTTAGAGCAAGCTCTACTTGGTTCAGACATTTCATCAAACACCTTGTGGGTGGGAAATGTCTAGAGCTCTAGAATAAAGAGGCCAACATTAATCTAGCATTAAGAGAAGTAGACAAGCAAGGAAACAAGAGATCTAACACTAAGCACCCTTAGATCTTCACTTAATCACTCTAATCACCCTAACCCATGAATCCAAAAGGTAACTACTCACTAATAGACATGAATAACCCAAAACCCATGGATGATTGAAGGTTAATCATGCTTAGTGGTCAAGATTGATTAATAATCACAAGAGATAGAGATGAAAAGAAGCTCAAGATTAAGTCCTTCACCAAAATAGCTAATGTGATTACAAAGAAAACAAGATATCCCTCAAAATTAGGTCTAAAGGGTATTTATAGAAGTCTAAAAACGAGTTGGGTCAACCCAACAAACCTGGGTCAACCCAATTAAAAAAAACAGTCTTTTTCGCCCGTAGCGACCTTGCATCCCGCTACAGTGGTCGCTACGTGCGCTCGGGAGCCCTCCTAGCGACATGCTCTGGTCGCTACGGCTCTGGTCGCTACAGGGTTGATATGCCTCCAGTAGATTGATCATAACTCCTTCAATACAGATCCAAATGACTTGAAACCACCTCCATTAGAAAGCTAACTCAATTTACTTTGTCTTCCCAAAATTTGAGCTTCAAAAGATATCTTTAAGGCCTTCATCCATGTTCATCTTTCACCCTTTTGACTCAAAACCCCTCAAATGTCTCCAAAGTCACCAACAAGCATCTCCAATATCTGATAGAGACAAATGTAATGCAATGCAACCTAAATGCACTCTAAATGCATGCAAAGGAACAATATAAGGACTAGAATGAAGCTTAAAAACATGTAAATACACAAGATATCAAGTAGCGTGGTTGACCATAGACGGGAGGAGAAGCCGCCTTAGCAGGTCTCTCTGGCTCAGTCTCTCTCGACTCCCTTGGTTGCCAAGGTTGACCTAGTTCAACAACGGGATCGAGAGTCCCGTGTTCCCCAAGGAAGTCTGTCGGAGAAGGTCAAAGCTGATGACTCCGGGGATGATCAAGCTCGTCAGGTCCATGTTCGGGAGGAGTACCTCAGCTTTCCTTCCGTCCAAGCGATAGTGGTAGACGTAGCTGCCCTGGTACATCCCACTGAAGTAGGTGGCTATCTTCAAGTAGGCTCCATCAATGAGTTTGGGACCAACTCCACCTCTTCCTAAGTTGATGTGCTGAGCCTGTAGGAGAGGTGTGATCATCCCTCCAATCCCTATCTTTGGTTCTTTATCCCCTGTGGTCCAAGCCCAGTCTCTGTAGTGCTCAAGACGACTCACAAAGAATCCTACCATCCCAAATTTGGCGTAGATGTCTGTGCTGGGGAGTGGTAGCTGTCCCGGAGTAGTGTAGGGACTGATAGCAGGGCAGATAAGGCGGAGATCTTCCTCAGTGACGTTACCATGCTGTTTCCGTGGGTAGAAGAGGTGTACAAGCAGTCGGTGGAGGTAGCGCACTGTAGGGTGTCGGATGCGAGAGTTCTTGTCAGCGTCGGTCCTGTGGTTGATTCCAGTAATCAATTCCCGGACGCTCCACAGCCCCGGCGTCCACCTCATCATCTATGTTGATGGCCACCCCCTCACCTAGTTTCTCAGCATCCTTGGTGAGAGTTCTAGGAGGTAACTCCTTACCACTCCTAAGTGTGATAGCTTTGGCATCCTTGGGATTCTGCTCAGGTTTTCCAGGTAGAGAGCCTTGTTGGCGATTTTGCTGAGTGTTCATGGAAGCAAATTGGTTCTCCAAAGCTCTAAACTTGTTGTTGAGATCATTGTAGCTCCCATCAATCTTGTTGTGAAGATTTTTCAGCTCATAACTAACATGCTTCTCACTTCTAGTCTGTGACTCCAAGATTTTTTTTCAGAAGTGCATCAGTGCTGCTCTCTTGGTAGGCCTGGGCGTTTGGGTACCCGTTGGCGTTCGGATCGGGTTTTTCGGATTTTCGGGTTTTCGGATTTACGCTCCTAGGTCCCATAGTAAAATTTCATTAGTACGGGTCGGGTTCGGATAATAACACTTCAGGTTCGGTTAAAAATTATATTACATCGTAAAACCCATAAAGTAATCATATATCATTTGGATTCGGGTTATATCGGTTCGGTTCGGATATAACCAAAGTAAAAAAAACAAAAACTTAAAGAAAAACATAAAGAAAAACAATTAAATTAATAAAAATTAATCTATCACACATAAAATTGCTAAAATAACAATAAAATGTGAAATCAAACATGAAAACAAACATTATTTGTAAACAATATACATTATATTATAGAGAGTAGACTTGTTATTCCAATGAACAAATTATAAATTACTTATTTATAACTAATTGTGTACTTAAAATATTTTTAATATTGTTAATATTTAGTATTATATATCATATTACCACAAATATTAAATTTAATAACTAAAATACTTATATATATATATATATATATATATATATATATATATATATATATATTTCAAAATATTTATATTAACTATTAGTTTCGGGTTTTTCGGGTTACCGTTCGGGTTCGGTTAATAACACTTCGGGTTTGGATATTTTTTATACCACCCTACAAGATCCATTCGGGTATTTTTACATTTCGGATCGGATAACGGATCGGGTTTTTCGGTTCGGGTTCGATTCGGATTTTGGGTTCCGGATTTTATGCCCAGGCCTATCTCTTGGGGTGTAGAGCTAGATGGAGCAGGCTGCTGTTGAGAAGAGGGCTGCCCTTGGTTGGAAAAACCAGGAGGAGGGTTTTGCTTTTGCTGATAGCCACCTTGCTGGTTGTTCCTAGGCTGATATCCATTCTGCTGGTTGTTAGAATAAGGTCTCTGCTGATAGTTGTTGTACTGAAAGTTTGGCTCCTTCTTGTACCAAGTACCATTGTTGTTGATAAAACACAGCTCTTCCTGACCTTCCAGACCATCAACCTCATTGACAGCAGCTGGTATCTCGTGCTGTGGGTTACCAACAAAGTTCATCTGAGCTTGAGAAGCTTTATCAGCAATGAGGATGTCAATCTTGTCCTGCAAAGCCTTTATCTCTTTTCTTGTCTGCTTGTCTGCGGACCTATCAGCTCTGTCATGATCCCCACTGTAGACAGCATCACTCTTGACCATGTTTTCAACAAGTTTCCCTGCCTCTTCTTCTGTTCTGTCCAAAAAGTTCCCATTACTTGCAGTATCCAATCTTGCTCTGTACTCAGGTAAGGCCCCTCTGTAGAATGTGCTAAGCAAACTTCCCTTGTTGAAACCGTGGTGTGGGCACTGAGCTAGGTAGCCATTGAACCTTTCCCATGCTTCACTGAATCCTTCCAAGTTCTTCTGCTTGAATCCGGAAATCTCATTCCTGTAGTCAGCTGTCTTGGAAGTAGAGAAAAATTTCTCTAGGAAAGCTTTCTTGCAGTCATCCCAAGTGGTGATGGAGCTGCTTGGCAGAGACTTCTCCCACTGACGTGCCTTGTCCCCCAAAGAAAAAGGGAAAAGCTTGAGCTTGAAAGCATCCTCTAATACACCATTGGTTTTGGATAGACCATAATATCTATCAAAACTGTCCAAGTGGTCGAATGGGTTCTCTGCAGCCAGGCTATGAAACTTGTTGTTCTCAATCTGGTTCAGCAACCCTGACTTGATCTCAAAGTTGTTTGCTGCCACAGCTGGTGCTCTGATTCCTAACAGGTGGCCATGGTTAGTTGGACGGTCATAGGCACCAATAGGTCAAGCTGGTGGGGCGTTTTCGCCGCCATTCGCTTGTGGGTCAGCCATTTCAATGTTCGGATCCTGTATGTGAGCCTGTTGCTCCTCTTCTCTCCTTTTTCTAGCACACTCCCTCTATAAAGCTCGGATGTCTGCTGCTCGTGGAACTAGGTTTGTTGGACCCCTGCTCCTCGAGTTCATACACCTGCAGATCAAAAGGGAATCGAAAAAGGAGAATCAGTAATCAGCAAAGTGAAAATGATTTAGTCTCAAACAAGCTACTAAATCTCAATGTTCAAATCTACTCAAATCTACTCAGAATTTGGCAACGGCGCCAATTTGATGTTAGGAGTTTTTGAGGCTCCTAAGTCAAATGATAGTAAAATGGAAGTAATATGTCGAACCAGTTCTAAGAGATTTCAAGCACTAAGAATGCAAACACTTACTTAATCTAAATGCAACAATAATTTAAAATGATTTCAGTAACAATGACTAATTATGATGACAAGAACTAACTAAGGCGCAGTAAATGAATGACTTGCTTAAATATGATAAAAGAGAACCCATGGGCATAGGAATATGATTTCGGGTGATCAAGTATCAAACAAGGATGACAAATGATGAATCAAACAAATGACCTTAAGCCTAAACACGATCCTAAGCAAGCTCTATATCTAGATGAATGCTCATTTGCTAACACATCTTAAACATCAAATCTCTTTGGCTGAATGATATGAAAGCAATCAGTAAGAACAGGTTTATTAGCTATCCTAACACTCTTAACAACAAATATCTTTGGCAAGATGCATTGAGAGCCTAGCAGAGTTGTCTCAGACATTTCAACAAACACCTTTTGGGTGGGAAATGTCTAGAGATCAACTTTCGAATGATCAGATCGAAAGAGGCAATAAGAACACTCTACTAGCAAGGCTTGAGATTGATCTACACTAAAAACATCCTTGATCTAACCTAATCACCCTAGTCTCCCTAACCCATGAATTCAAAAGGGAACTACTCACTAATCTTCATGTTAAACCTTAAACCCATACTGGATTTCAGATTAAACATGTAGATGAACACAGGAAATCAATAAGAAATCAATAACAAGAGAACAATGAATCCAAAAGATGAACTTTCCAAGAGTATTTTGTGGTTTTTTCTTCAACAAAAGATAATCTGCCCAAAAGTGGCTACAATTAGTCTTAAACTTAGGTTTTCAGAGTGCCCAAAACGACATAAGTAATTGCAAATAGGTCCTTGAATTAAAAAGAAATTGCAAATAAGAAACACGCAGCGACCTCCGCAGGTCGCTCCAGCACGTCGCTCTGGCCCTTGGGAGCGACCTCGGATGGTCGCTGCGAGGGGTCGCTCCGGGGTATTTTCTTCGTCTTCGAGTCGTGTAAAGCCGAGCGACTTGGAGTGGTCGCTCTAGCTTTGGTCGTCAAGGTCGTTCCGGCTGGAGCGAGGTCTCACAGCGACCTCTGCAGGTCGCTCCAGCCTTTTCTCGTCCAATCATCCTCCTTTTCACATCTTTTGAGCTCCAAATGCATCCCAATGTCTCCAAAAGCTCCTTAAGATGCTCAAATACCTGATAAGGACTCATGTATGCAAAATGCAACCTAAACAAGGCTAGAATCTAACCTACATGATGAAAATGCATGAAAAGGAATGGGTGAAACAATGCAATTATGCAAGACATCAAATAAAAAGTCAATAAATTTTGCATTGAAATTATAAAGCAACTCTTATTTTTGAAACAAAAAATTTGCTCTAAAACGACATCTAATTCGAAACGGAAGGATATATGTTTTCTTTAAAGGATATTTGCTTTATGTTGATGATAATTGATGTTCTCCATTATAATGTAGTTAACTTCTGAGGTATATCGTATCAGTTTGTGAAGTGTTACATGGACTATTCAAGACTTATATACAAGGGTGAAACCAGTGCATGGACAATGGGAGTACGTGATATTATTGGTGTGTGTTAGGTGTTGGTGTATTTGGTGAAGTATATTTTTTTTTGGTGTAATTGGTGAAGTATATTATTGGTGTATTTGATATTATTGGTGAAGTATATTTGTAACTATATTTAGAGATTTAGACGATTGACTTTTACATTCATGGAAGTTTAGTTCAGAGATAGGTTATCATGATAAAATTAGTCTAGAGGAGTTTCTTTAACTAAAAAATAATTTAGCTGAAAGACTTCATATTATAGAATAGAGCCGTAATTCAAAAGGATTGTTGTGGTAGTTTTTACTCGTTTGTGAATTGATTATTAACTGTTTTCTTATTCTAATGGATTCAAAATTTAGACGATTACATACAATGATTAAAAACGATTATTGTTTACGAACACTTAGTGTGTCGTTTACAGAGCCGTCCCTTCTATAAAGCTCATGAAGCTTAAGCTTCAGGCCACCAATTATTTACAAAAAATCAGGGCCACATCCTTAAAAATGATTAGTTTTCAAATGGTTAGAGAAACATAAATATATTTTCTTATTCTAAGTTTGAGTCTTGTTTTCAATATTGTAGTGGTTTTTGCTGTCTTTTTAAAAGGTTCATTGTCATTTTAGTTTAGCATTTTATTGATGACTTCTAAACTGATACATAATTTATATTTTTAAGAAATCATCTTATATATATATGTGTGTGTGTTTAAACTTAAACATATGTTTACAAAAAAAATTATGTAGACATAGGCCACAAATTGTTAAAATATGCTTCAGGCCACTGAATAAATTGGGACGGCACTGGTCGTTTATTTTCTTTTTTTTTTTTCCGCCTCACCCACGTTACAGTATAGACGTTTGTAACAGATAAGTGTAATTAAGCACATGTAATCCGTCGTCGGATTGTCGACATAGTTATTTTATAATTTGTAATAGTTGATAATTCAGATAAAAAAACCTTTTATGGTGTTCTTTGTTCCAATTAAATTTACCTGTTGTAAATGAAAAAGGGTCTTGAATATGTAGATGACATAATCATAACAAGCAAAAAGAAAAAAAGTTACTTGAGGCTGATCTTATATCGGTGTCGCTTGCCAAACCCATAAGAAACAAAATAGGTAGAGGGGCCAAGGTTTTTGAAACGATCCTTGGCTCATCCAGTCATCCTCCTTTGAAACCAACCAAACCCACCAAAACTAAAACATGGTCATTGAATATTTACAATCGAACACCAAGTGATAATGACAATCACATCATTCTTTTCCTATCTCCCTCTCCAATGGCCCCTCTTTGTAAGGACCAAAAGCTTTAGTCGATTCTCTGTATACATCATCCGTCACCTCTACCGAAAGGAGAAAGAGATATCAAAGAATTCTTCTTATAGAGACAACCAAATTGATTCATAGAATGAGTTTGAAATGGGATCATCACTAAAACACTTTCTTTGGCTTGTTTCTTTTCCTTTTAGACATAGACCAAACCATTAAAAACGAAACCCTCTTTTTCAAAGATAAGTGAAAGAAACTAGAACCATTTGCTTAACATCTCTCTCATTTCATTCCCTTTGGATGCCTTTTCTTCAAGAAAAGAAAAAAGAAAAGAAAAGAAAAATGTAACATCAAATATGAATAAGACATTATAGTGGGTGTGGTCCAGAAATCATATGATTTATCTTTATATATTTCCTTTGTTTACGTCTTATCATATGATCATATAACCTCATTGCCATTTTAAAGCCACCTATTTTTCATGTCTCCAACGTTACGTCGTGTTTTTTTTATGAGTTCTAACTTCTAGCCATTTTCCTGAAACAACCAACACTTTGTCTTTCCACATAGTCTCTTACAATACAGTTTATTAAAATAAACTTTTGTTGGAAGAAATGGAACTTTAAAATATTCTTATACAGTATATATGGATAATATTTTATGCGATACAATGATACTAGGAGTTTTCCTACGCCATGCGCAGATATAAAAATTTTAAAAATATTTTTACATAAACAAATTTTCAATTTTCAGTACTTAAATTTAAATTTTATTAGTTAAACAGTAAAACCATAATGTAATTTTTCTAGTTTGATTTATTCAAGTTTACTTTGACTTTTTAATTTTATTTTATTTAAATTGTAATAATAACAATTAAAAATTTATACAGTTATTTTATTCATATTATATTTTATTCAGTTAACTTTTATTTTAAATTAGTTCTAATAAATATATACATTAATCTAAATAACATATATAAGTTGATAAATATATAATATAACTATATTTATTTTGATAATAAAAATATGATTCATAAATTGATGGGAAAATTCGTAATTATTATCTATATATATATATATATATAATTATATTATTTTAATAGATATAGAAAAGTTATTAGTATTACTTTTCTAAAATTTTACCAAAATGGATACTTGTAAAAAAATAATATTTTTGATATAAATTTATTAGTTATTATTATATTATGAAACTTTGCCAAAAATATGAATCCGTATATAGAAAATAGTCATTACCATATTTAAGAAATTTTAGCGAAAACATAAATCTTAATATAGAAAATTTTACATGTCACAATTAGATCGATGTCATGTCATATTTCTTTTAAGTTATGTCATTTTTTTTTGTTGAAAGTAATTATAGTAATGACACATGTACAAATCATTTCTCAAATATAGTCTAAAGGATTAGAAATAGATTTACTTTATATAAATCTTAACTGTTAATAATACTAGCTCAGAACTTTGTGGTCTTCAGAGCCGTCCCTTCTATAAAGCTCATGAAGCTTAAGCTTCAGGACACCAATTATTTACAAAAAATCAGGGCCACATCCTTAAAATGATTAGTTTTCAAATGGTTAGAGAAACATAAATATATTTTTTCTTATTCTAAGTTTGAGTCTTGTTTTCAATATTGTAGTGGTTTTTGCTGTCTTTTTAAAAGGTTCATTGTCATTTTAGTTTAGCATTTTATTGATGACTTCTAAACTGATACATAATTTATATTTTTAAGAAATCATCTTATATATATATAATATATATATATATATATATATATAATATATATATATTATATATATGTGTGTGTTTAAACTTTAAACATATGTTTACAAAAAAATTATGTAGACATAGGCCACAAATTGTTAAAATATGCTTCAGGCCACTGAATAAATTGGGACGGCACTGGTGGTCTTGGTATGATATTATCTTGGATACGCTGTCTTTTCTTGGAATACTTGAAGAGACGTGGTGACTGAAAGGTCAAGAGTTTGTTAGGTCTTTTGGATGGTGGATGGACTTCACTTTTGAGCTATGACTGCTGAGAGTTTGTTTATGATATTCCTGAGACATATGGTTTCATGGTTGCTAGTTTAGGATAGAATCACAGAAGATTTACCTCTTTTTAGTATGATATAGAACACGTTTACCACTTGAGAATAAATGAGACAGTATCGTCGCAAAATTAGTTTGCACCAAAAAAGTTTATAAATGCTTATAATGTCTAAACTAAGAACTCTAATCCAAACCAAAGTGGTTTAAAGAAAATTTAATCATATTTCTAATTAGTTTAAGAAAACCAAACTGGTTTTTAATGGATTTAGAAAGCCCAAATTAGTGTTAATAGACTTATATAAATCATAAAACCAAATACACTTAAATGGATCAATATGGTCTTGGCTAATTTTTTTGGATCAATCATAAATCAAGCTGGTTTGTCCTTCTACTTTATAGACCGATAAAAGTTTTTTCCGACCAACTTCTTGTTGGGCTTATTCCACTTCAAATCCGATCCAACCAAATTGTTCTCAAGCCCATTTGATTGATGAAAATGCTCTAGTTGCTTCATTTCCAGATCTTAATCTTCATCTTTCATTTCAAAGCCATTTCTCGACCATTTTGACTAGACCATTCCATTTCCCAATCATGCATGCTTAGACTTTCCATTTCCAGGTTTTCCAGCCCATTTCTGATCAAGGAGGTAGCCCACTGGTAGTCCATTCTTGTCCAAAGTCAGCTGATGCTCGATCAAGGTCTCATCAAGGCCGATAGCATTTTTCGGTCTAATACCTCACGCATAAGGCCAATAAGTTCTCCAATAAACCCATTAAATCATGTCATGATCCATTGTTCAGCTCCTACGTGCATTGATTTCATGTCCTTAGGTATTAATTAGCTGATCAAGGTCACATCATTCTCTCTTTTTCAAAAGAATTTATCTTAAAAAAGCCTTGCAAAATGATATAACCATAAACATTCAAACAAAAGTACATGTTCTTAACGTGAGACATCTCAACATACATTGACTTCCTCCAAGTTCATACAAAAAGTATTGTAACCCTTTCACGTGCTTCAAATACTCATGTAGACTATCCACCGCAAACAACTTTTTTCTCGGTTTAACTCGATTCTGATTTCTTCTTCTTGCACTTCCATCCAATGCAATCTTTTCCACGTCTTAACATTGAACATATAAGTTTGTGTCCTTGACTTATAACTCATAGAGAGAAGCAATGGTTCCGTTATAACACTCAAGAAACTTATGTGACACTCTGGTGGTCGAACCAGTCCATTGTAGCTGAGAATGAGTATGTTTCTTCCATAAATTATACCATAACAACCACAGATCAATTCCACTGTCTGAAATTCTTCTTATGGTTAGGTGGTCGAGGACAATGGTATCCAAACTCTGAACCCTTTGTCCATAAAAATTTTCTACTTTGCTTTTTCAGCTTTTTATCAGTTATGGACCTAATCATGTAGTGTTATCTCATGCCACTCCTATATTTTCACAGAAGATTATTTGGAACACATGATCATCTCTCATTTTCACAGAAGATTATTTTCATAGAAGGACCTAATCATGTAGTGTTACCTCATCTCTCATCCATACGAAGGAAACATGTGGATGAAAAAATATAGCTGCAGTTCTACTTTGATGAACAGCTCCCTATGCTATCTGCAACTGAATATTCTTGTGTCAGACTCAGATTCTTGTCGCTGAAGAGCTTGTTAGACTCTAAGGGCTTCACAGTCATTTTAGCATCAATTGTATATATTGGACTCCTAATGTCAACTTAATGGTGGATCTCTAATTTGGACCTCTTCTATGGGTAATTAACTAATTCTCCCTTTAAAAAACCAATCCTAATCCTATTTATAATTGGTTTAAGAAAACTAAGTTGATTCGTTATTGGTTTAGAAAGCCTAAATACTAATGGATTTACATAATTAATAAACCAAATATTTTAAAAATAGACCAATGTAGTCGTGGTTAATTTACTTGGTCTAGTTATAAATTAAACTCGCTAGTCCTTCCACTTTATAGGCCAATAAATGCTTGAAGACCAACTCTTTATTGGGTTGTCCATTTCAAACCAATCTGACCAAGTTGATCCTTGAGCTTATTTGGTTAATCAAAATGCTTTTGTTGCTCCATTTCAAGATCTGAACCTTTATTTTATATTTCCAAGCTATTTCTAGACTATTTTGACTAGACTAGTCCATTTTTCAACCATACATGCTTATCTACTCTATTTTCTGTCTATCCAAAATTTTCCAGCCCATTTCTTGATCAAGGAGATTGTTCGCTGGTCATCCATGCTTATCCAAAGTAAGCGCATGCTTACTTAAGGTCGCATCAAGACTCATAGCATTTTTTCGGTCCAATGCTTCATGGATAAGGAGAATATATTCTCCAGTAAACCCATTAAATTGTGCCATGATCCAGTGCCTAACTCCTACTTAGCTACATTGATTTCATGTCTTTGAGTAGGAAGCTAATCAAAGTTGCATCATGGTATATCTTTAGATTATTTCATAGCATGTAAACACAACATCAAGAATCTAATCCTTCACTGGTTACTACGCAATTCAAATTCGCATGTAAACACAACATCAAGAATCTAATCCTTCACTGGTTACTACGCAATTCAAATTCTCTGGGATGTAACACTTAAATAAAGGAAAAAGACAATGTATTAGTCAAAATTTCTTTCTTGGTCTCTTCGGGATATCCAATAAAATTATAATGTTACATAGAAAATTAGCATAGCTGTTGTACAAAAAATGACACATAAATTGAGAAATAGTTCGAATTTTTGTGAAAAGAGGAATTAGAAGAGTGAAAATGTGTATTTTGCGCGAGTAAATATAGTCTATTTAAAATTATTTTTAAAAGATAAAACTGAAAATTATTAAAATTTAATAAATTAAAATTTTAGTTATTTTATATATAAACTATATATGATGTATATATATAAATATAATTATATTTTAAATATTTTAAATATATAATAGGTCCGGATTCGGATCCGGATACCCGGACCTAAAATTTCATTACCCAGATCCGTATCCGGGTCCGGTAGATCCGTAAAAACACTATCCGGATTCGGATCTGGACTCTCCGAATACCTGTTTTTCGGACCAGATACCGGATCGGATCGCGGATCCGGATTTTAATTTCAGGCCTGATGTTCTGGATTGATTCCTTATTTTCTTTCTAGAAGCATATATTCCCCTCTTTTTTTCTTTTCTATCTCGTCTTATTTTCTGGAAAAAGGAAAGGTTTATACGTGCAATGAAGCCATATTCTTTTTGGTGGCAATCATAGATGAGAGGCCTTTTGTGCTCGTAAAGGGTTATATTCTCGATAGTTTGTTGCAAAATGAATAAATGGAATATTATTGGTACTATACTTCTCTTTATTTTATAAGTGGCATCCTTCAATACTATCCAAAGAAATTTTTTTTTTTTCGGACCCCTTGATGGGAAAAGACCTATTATGCGTGTGTGAATTCTTTGTGATTTTTCCCCTTTGTAAGCTTATTTTTTTGAGAAATTGCAGTAGATAACAAAGTTTAAACACTATATTAGTTAGGTGGTAAAGCTTCTATAGCTTTTGTGGTAATACCAAAACTATCTTTGATTTGGTAAAGAAATCGTAGCACATGCGCATGTCAATTAACTGACGTCACAACAGGTCGGTGACAAGGTCGAGACGGTTGAACAAGCAAAATGATAATTATGCAAAGAACACAAAGTGTTCAATATCCCTTTTGTTTAAAAGTGCAAAAACTCCAAGATTTTTCCTTTTAACTTTGGATCTCCAATGTATGTGTTTTTCGAAACAAAATCTCAGGTCTTATTAATCTCTACAAAATATGTTTTCTCCAGTTATCGTTCTTATACGTTTCTGCAAAGTCTGTTTTCTCTTACAACCGTCGGTTGACCACAAAAACTGGCAGTAATATCCTACAAAACCGGTTATTTTGAATCTCATCACCACCATCACCACCATCTCCTCCATCCCTTTTTTTCACCGCCATCTCCTCCATCCCTCCTCCTCCGCCACCGTTTTGGATTTCGATCAGATACCGACGACGCTCCGGTGCCAAGCTCCGCCGCCGAGCTCCGCCAATCCTTCGGAAGCTCGCCGTGACTCCTCACCATCCCCTTCATCCCTTTTTTTTTCACCACCATCTGCAACAAAATCTTCTCAACTTCTTATTAAAAATATCTTATCCCACCCGAAAATATCTTTTCCTCTCCTAAAATATTTTATCCTCATCAAAATATATTCTTCTTTTCTCTTCACTTGACATCTCGAAAATAACCGGATATGAAAGCTTGTTTACTCTCATCAATGGCGAAATAAAACCTCATAAAATGTCAAAACTTCCGGTTGTAGGTTACATTGAATTTTCGGTCACGTGTGTTGTGAAGGACATAATTGGAAAGCTGTGCGTTAAATTACATGGTTCACCAATTATTAAAAAATTTGCACATTTCCGCAATTACCATCTTTATTTTTGATATTGAGCTAAATAGCTCTATTTTTTTTTCTTTATTCCCATTAAACTTTTCAATTTGAACGATCTATTAACCTATTTCGTTTTTCTTAATTATGAATAGGCAAAAATAAAAACTTACTTTATAATTTTTGACTTACCATTTTAGTTGGAAACTTTTTTTAGAAAATTGTTGTCACTAATTAGTTGTAAACAGAATATGTAATGTTCTGCAATAGTAGTTATTATTAGTGTAGCAGTGAACTTTATGATTATAGTGGGAACTAATATAGTCATGTCTGGTAATAAAAATTCCTTCTTGCTTTAATTTTAGGCTGTGACTGTGAATCCCAGTGTAGGTGTGGGACGGAGGAAGTGGGTTTAGTAAATCTAAAATAAAAAGTAGAATAACATAAAAGAGGTGAAAAGAAAAAAAATGTAAAAGTGGAATATTAAATTGTTTCTTTCATAAATATAAGAGTAAATTTTTTGAAGTTTTTTCACTTTATCTACAGTACAAAAAAACATTGGATGATGACAATTTACTTGATTGGTGAATTGTTTTACAAAATATAATCTGATTCTTATTATACTTCGCAAATCACTTTATGTTTGAACAATAAAATATTAAAATTCGATAAAAGTTTAGGTATTGTGATATGATATCTTGACATGGATAAATTTACTTCTAAAAATTATTGTAGTAGAAGATAGGCATGGGCATTCAGATATCCATTCGGGTATGGACTATCCATTCAGGTTTCGTTTTTTTGGATTTTAAAAAATGGTCCTATTCGGATATTACAAAAAACCGAATCGGGTTCGAGTCGGATCCTCCCGGATCCGGGTGAGTTCGAGTATATCCGAAGTAACCAAACTATCTGATTCTACTTGGATATTTATATCCAAACTACTCAAATGTATCTAAAATAACTTAAAAACCCGAAAATACTCAATTTATATAGTTCGAATTGGTTATTTTTATCTGAAAATAACCATATATATAATTTTATTTAAGTATATTTATCCAAAACATCTATTTTATCTATAAATATCTAAAATAACTAATATGTTTGATTTATAATTTTAATTTTAGGTATTAATACTATTAATTAATAGAATTTAAGATAATGTTTTATATATATTGTTATATATTTGGATATGTTCGGATACTCATTCGATTCTCGGTACGGGTCGGGTTCGGTTTTGGTTTTTCGGATTATTGAAAAATGGTCACATTCGGATATTTTGGCAGGATCTAACCAGATCGGGTATCCTATTTTTCGGGTCAGTTCGGGTAAATACTTCAGGTGTGGATATTATGCCCAGCCCTAGTAGAAGATGTAACAAGCAACAAGTTATTAAATTAAATTGAACATATGGAAGGGTATCAAATTATGATAATCAAGATCCAACCTAAAATACTCATACAATCAATCAATTATGCTTTATGATTCTAAACTAAAACAAATATATTAATCTAGTTCCAAGAAAATAATCCATACACTAATCAAATACTAAACATCATTTTTATTGGTTTAATACAAGCAAACATGTATTACACAAGCAAAAAGCATATCAGGATGGTTTAAATATTTCATCGACCACATTCTGGACATGAAATGTTTGGATCTAAATTTAGGGAGATCAAACTTCATCTAGCATTAAAGTCACGAGATATACATAGAACAAGAAAGAGCTTGCATTACACACTCTAGATCATCACTCAATCACCCTAATCTACTAAGCCCGTGTACTCAAAATATATCTACTCACTAATCATAATGAAAAACCCTAAATAAAATTAAAATTTATGATTTCATAGTAGTAACAAAATAAACTCATCATTAAAATTTGACCAAATGATAGAGTTACACAATATAATACACTAATATGAAAATCATATGTTTAAAATGTTTATAACAATATCAAAATTATAAATTTATAAATTAAAATAATATCTGCACAGACATGTGCAAGTCAAACTCTAGCACAATTTGTACTTAAGTTTAATTTGATTATGGCCATGTCTCTATCGACACGAACTTCGTCTTTGGTTTTAGCAAAAAAAAAAAATTCGTCTTAGAATAAAAATTAGGGAAATTTGATCCCATAACAAGATAATAATTAGGCAAATATATATACCAATCAATGATTTAATTTTTAAAATAATATGAATAAGAAGTCGCATTTGATTGATATTCACATAAATATATATGTTGAACTATATACCATATAAAATGCGTAAGTATTTTAGTTTCAAGATTTGCATTGAACAAATTTTTAAAACTTATTATTTTAATTTTTCATTAATTTTAAAGAAATGATTATAAATTATTCAAACTATTAAAAATCTACACTGATTCTTTTGTTATCAATGGTTTAATTTTTTTTTTGTTACATACCATTTAAATAGATAAAAGTTATTATCTAGATTATTTACAATAAATAATTATAAATAAAAGAGTGATTCTTTTCATTTATGTGTTCGCATAAATAAAGTTATGTATGTAATAATTACTGACTTCTCTATTATTTGATATATATTTGTTATTTTTATTATTTGATAAAATATAAAAATGTAAAATAAATAATAGAACATATAAGTAATTTGTATACAGCATTATGTTGTGTTCGTGTTTTCGTGGAGGATAGAAGAGGAAATGAGAAGGGATTAAAGCCAGCAAAACTTCTTTACATTTTTTTTGTTATGATAGAATTAATAAACATGTAAATTATAATGAATCCATCTAAAGAATATCATAACTTCACCTACTTTCACATAAAACTAAAAGATATATTGTAGTAGTAACTGAGACTATTGGAGAGGATTAGTTCAGCTATGCGTCTATGGTTGGAAGCAAATAAAAAAAAATTAGATTCAACGAAAATTGGGAAGCATTGTGGAAATGTGAAAGCAAGAGAGTTTATGACCAACACGAATGACAAAGGACTTGATGATCCAAATATAGCCGCTGACTTTCTAAAAAGGATCAGATGAAATTAACTGTTCCCCATTCACATGACCAACACATGTATCAGCCTGTCAATGGCATTGGATTAGAAGTGGTGGAGCATGTGACGTACGATGGTCCTGCTTTCACTTGAGTGCACCGAGTTAATTTAAAACCATAAATAAATAATCAAATGGAGATTTGAAGATAAATCCGCATGGTTTAACCAATTATGTGGATTATGAAAGTACACAATGTTGGAATAGACTTAGAGCTGTTGGTATAAAAATTGTTGGAATATAATTTGAAGTTCGTTTATCTAAATATTAATTCTCTTATGCTATAAAATTTAGGGAAATTTATTCAAAGTCAGGTAAATATTTGGAAAATATGATAGACGTGGAAATATATCCACAGTACAATCGGAAAGGGAGCAAAGACAGAACGACTTGTATGAGTACAATCACAAGAGATCGTCCTATTGTAATAATAGCAGTCGAAGAAATGATGGAAACCAAGCAGTGATCTCTGGTGGTATTGCTCCTTTGGTGGTAGGGATTGGCTTACAGTGTAAACCTGTCAGTTTTGGGTTAGACAACTATTTAAATATCTTAAATTTTATTAGAAAACACAGTTTCGGAGTAATCGTTGGTAATATCTTCAGGAAATTAATTAGGCTTCAATCTTTTTTTCAGGAATGGGGTCACTACCTAATTAGGCTTCAATCCTCAGTTAAAAATGAAGAAAAGAGCTAACTACTACCTTTTGGTATTTGTTGATGAGCATGAGTTTGGTCAAATAATATCGAATATATGTGATGGAACGTTCCAATAACAAAGGAAGGAACTAACATAGAAAAACTAAAACAGTGACTTTTGACACTAAAACACATTTTTAAACTAAGATGCAATAGTCCACAAGATGAAGATATGAAATCATGCAATAGACCTCAAGAGGCTTCTCCACCCATCTCTCCATAACGATAGACCACAAGATGAAGGTATGAAATCATGTATTCTGGATATCCAGCAAATGATGCTCATGTTTAAAAATAAATTGAAACCTCTCCTTAGACAGGCCAATTCCTTTGACTATTTCGTAGATCTGTTATTTTCGTGGAAGATTGTGTATCAAATCTGATATCTTCTGGCATTGTGGGTTCAGAAGACGCCCCACCAAGCTCCGTAAATCATGTTGCGTTGAGTAGAAATTTAAATGGTCTAGTAACACAAACGGTTCACCGTCTTGCTCCAGCGAACGAAAGGCTTTATCCAACTAAGAGGACCTCTGATCCATCAAGATCTTGAAAAATACCACCGGAAATATGAAATGACCCAAATCACACCCGATTGAAGCAGTTTGTCACTGTTCACAAGAACAAGCTGTAGCAAGTAGGTGAGATCTGAAAGAAACCAAGAAAAACAATAAAGAGGGTAACCTAGTACTTGAAATAGTGGTTTTAGTGTTTTTTACAACAAAAACTAGTTTATTACTTAAATTTAAGATAGTCTGGATAACAAGAGTGTAATAGAAAATCCACAAAACACAGAATCCTATAAAAGGATCAAACAATTTTAGTTAAGAAATCAGCAAACTAATTATGTCCTCGCAAAGTGTAGGATATTCTGAAATCATGGAATCTTCTCTTTAGTTCTTGAATCTCCTCCAAACTCTATGAGAAAATTGGTTATGCATTAAGTTCCTTTATAATCACTATAAAATTTTTGCACTCAGTTACAAAGTGTTAACATGTCGAATGATGTAAAAAAATTATTACCCAGTGGTGTTTCTAACTCCGAATGCAATGTGGATTCTCTTCTTTTTTATTATTTGTACCCAACAGTTGTGTTTGTCTAGCTAGAACTATCTTTCCAAATCCATTGAATATAGATGTAGAAGTCCAAGAACAATCTACCAAATATATATTCTCTAAACGTAAGACATGAATTGTTGTCATTGGTGTTTAAATCAATTATACTCTTTCTGCATATATGATCAGTTCAAGTGAGTTTTTGTCTATCCTTTTGAATAGTCAATTATTTATTACTTTTTAGAAATATCAAAATATCCATAAATATTGCAACTATGAAACCGTGTAGTGAAAATGTATTAGTTGGAGACTGAAACATTAAAAAGGGAGTCAAATTTCATTTAGTACGATTTATCTTTATTAACTAATAAAAATATATTGAAAATGTAAAGATTTTTTTTTAAAAATTTCTAAACAATGATCAATTTGAAATGAAAAAAGTATTTTTAGCAAAAACTATCAAATATGTTCCATATTCCAATTCATATAGATAAACGCTAGTTAACCAGTGTCGACTCAAAGTAGCAATAATCCTAGATTTCAACGTTGTATGATTGCATCCAAATAAACCACTTAATTACGCGTTGCCTATCTGCATATATTTATGCTAACAAACCTCACGATATATTTCACTATTCGTAAGAACATGAGCAAGTCATGATAGTGATCCAAAACAAACTATGATATCTCATGATTTGGTATACGATAAGAGCCGACCGTTTGTACGTGTTTTGGATTGGTTAAGAAATTGCTCGCATGATATCATTTCAAAACAAAAGATACTGATGAATATAGTGAATGTATGTTTTCTATATACTAGTTTCAAATCGTTCTCGTTTCATATCACATCTATACTGAAAAATACTCATCTTTTGCAAGTTCTGTCGACTACATTTTACCAAAAAAAAAGGTTCAGTAGACTACAATTTTTAATAGTTTTTGGTTTTTGGCTAAAGCTTTGATTGGATAAATAAAGAAAACATAATTTCCCCCCCCCCCCCCCCCCATTTTAGCAAAAAAAAAAAAACATAATTTCCCCCAAAAATATATAAAGTATTTAAGAACGAAATATCTCTTAGGAGAAGCAAATATTTTATCTTACATATAGCAATTAAAGAAATTGATCGATCAAATTTCGAGTGATATTAAGTTTTTTTTTTGTCAACCGAGTGATATTAAGTTATTAACTCCATATAAATGAAAATAATATTTTTGTTCAAAAAAAATGAAAATAATATTTTTAGGTATCAGCAAATAATCCATCCCATGTTGTCGTTTACTTCACGTGTCATGTATGGACCCATCCCTTCTCTTCTTATTGGTTTTTAATAGATTCAATAACTATCGATCTATCAAACCATTAATGGTGCATTGTGATGGGTTATAGAATACATATATTGTGGGAGAAGTAACGCCTACTAGCTGTTAGATTACTGAGTTGTTTCTTCTTTTCTTTCTCCATAAAAAGTTTTCATTCACCAAAAATAATTACAAAACTTTTTTTTTGGGTCTAAATGTTAAGATTACAAAACTTTTCTAAGTCGATATTTCAACCATAGAGAAAACAAATGATCATAACACTAAGGAACACGTTTATAGAGCTTACCCTATCCAATCAAATTTCATTATACTCTTTTCATCACAACACGGAGAATGAACCATTCTTTGTACCATCTAATTACCAAAAAAACTTACCTAAATCGGTAATATATACAAACCATAATCATGATCTCCACATAATTGGACTGAAACTCATGGATCAACTGACTCGACACCAAAGCGCATATAACTCGATCTGCCTCTTCGTTAACGGAGCTAAGGTCTATGAACCTTAAACCATATCCAGTAGAACCTCTATAAATTAATAATCCATAAATTAATAATCTCTATAAAATAATAAATGTTGCCGGTTTTAATTTGGGCCGGTATAAAATATGACACAAATCGATAAAATAATAAGATAATAATATTCTTAAAACTTTCATGTAAATATATAATCTCATTAAAATCATAAATTAATAATCTATCTATATATATTATTATATAAGTACTAACTAAACAATATATTATTGGTTTTATATATACACAATGAAAATGCCTCTATTTTTCTTAACATTTCAATTTATTTTGATAATATTTAGTAATGATATCGAAAATCACATAAAATTTTCTATAAAAGATAGAAAAATATACACCAAATAAAATAATAGAACAATATGGAAGTCAAATTTCTAAATTTAGAATAGTGTATACAAGGTAAAATAAAATATTTTTTTATTTTATAAATAAAAATAGAAAAAAATTAAAAAGGAAACTTTGGTAAATTAATATTTCTATAAATTAATAAAATTTTAAAGTTCCAACATTATTAATTTATAGAGGTTCTACTGTAGTTACAAAAAACTCAGCTTGAACTGATATGAACCAATCTCTTCCAGCCCGTGGCTGTGATCACCTCCATGATTTCCATATCAGATATTTTGCTTTAATAGTTTGTATTTTTGAAAGCTCTAATATGAAGTTTGCAAGTATCTTTTAAATTGTTTATAAATTGTAGACTGTAAATTGATATAACCGATCGAAACCGTTTTGTATAAGTTAACTAAAAAGTCCGATTTATAATTTACTAATTCGATCTGCTAATGTTTTATATAGATAAATAAAATAAACGGAACTTGTAGTCTTATAAAATTACTCTATAAATACGGTTTGATGAGAAAATAGTTGATCATTTTGGTCATGTTCTAACGGGATTTTCTGCATGATGAAGGTGTTATATCTAAACAATTATGTCAGTTCATTAATTACCTTCTATCGTTATAAATCTTGTAAAAGTACATAATTTATATCATATTTATTTTTAGAAATGTAGCCGTCGAAGATTAGAATATATCGTAAGTTATATTTGTTCTAAATGTACGAAACAATTCTTCGTGTCATAAATAAAAGGTTAACACTTTATACAGTATATTTTTCTTAACCTCGCTTTAAAGCTTAATTTATTTAGAAAGAACAAAAGCTTTAATTTCTCGTGGCTTCTGATGACAATAACGGGTTTTTAATACTTTTATATACAACCGTGGTATAAGTAACGTAGCTAGAAAAGCCAATTTCGTCTTAGATATCTATTTTGTATCATGAAATTATTATATAATCAAGCTTATTAAGAATGTTAGTATAGTTCTTTGTTGGCAAAAAAACTCTTCATCTTCAAATCCCTTTGTTTTTGACAAATGACAATATAATTTTTAAACAAAAAGTTTATTTGTTGACAAAATAAACAAATAAGTTAATTTCTGGCCAAGAAAACAAAATTAAACAGAAAACAACATGAATTGTTGATTTCAGTTCTTTTGAAATTTCATAATCTGTTGTCAAGCATGTTTTTTTTTTGGTCAAATCTGTTGTCAAGCATGTAAAACATGAAAATTATCATACTACACAAAGTACACAAATAAATTTTTGTTTCCGATCTTTTTTAGAGAAATGTTTTTTTCTTTCGAAAATGAAAATTTAGCTATTTAAAGTTTCAGCTAAGCAAACAGTGATTAATCGTTGTTTAGTAAAATATTGTTATAGACAAACGAATATTTAATCGTAAACGAAGTCGTAAGTCTCAATTACATATAAAAGGACCAAGGCCGTAGCGGGAGGCGTATATCGCACGGCCAAGACGCGCGTAAGAGCATCTCCAATAGCACTCTATTTTCTCCTCTATAATTCACACAAAAATAGAGTAACTCTATTATAGAGTAAGTTTTGCTCCAATGGTTTACTCTATAATAGAGTTACTCTATTTTTGTAGAGAAAATAGTGTAAACCCACTTTTCCACTCTATATTTGGAGTGAAATAATGGTTTTACTCTATTTTCTCCACAAAAATATAGTAACTCTATTATAGAGTAAACTATTGGAGCAAAACTTACTCTATAATAGAGTTACTCTATTTTTGTGTGAATTATAGAGGAGAAAATAGAGTGCCATTGGAGATGCTCTAACGACAAACGGACGATGTAGAAAAGGAGAATCATTGCCCATTTAGTAGACGAATCAAATCTGGTGTGAGCGTTTCATAGCAGAGAAGAGACTAGAGAAAGAAGAGCATACCACTATTCTTCACTTTTTCTGCTAGTGTACGCCAAAACAAAAATGGTCCCTACGTTTGACTTGGCTTATAAAAGTCAAAACAAAAGCAGCTTCTGTGGGGGAAATAAAAGAGAGCAAAAATCTTAAATCTGTATCTAAATTCCACTACGAAATTACGAGGACTCTCCGTGTCATGTAGATATGAAATTTAAAAAAGAAAAAAAAGAAGAGAGTGACAAGTGATGCGAGTGCATTGTTTGCTTCGAATATTATTCGTACCTATTACCATTTAAATTTGTGCTTTTTTACCTTTTTCAAATTAAATCATACAAAATCAGTGATAAGATGCGTTTTGTGAAGAGGGATCCCGAATCGTATTTAAATATGCTATTTCAAACCATTTAGTTCTTGGATTCTTATTTACGCTTTAATCAATTTAAAACTACTTTTATTACTCCAATTATTGTGTATACCCAAGGAGTCAACATTGACATGGGAAAATATTTTCCCATCTTCACACACACTTTCTATATATGTAAAAAACTGTATTTTATTAGTTTTGGTTGTATTTAAATTGATTAGTTTAGTATGTTTATTAGTTAACTGTTAAAATACTACTAATCTATATCTTGTTTCATTTCCATCTCTTACCTACAACTTCTTATCACTTATAAAACGCATCATCTTCCCCATTTTTTTGTTAACACCATATCATGACCATCATCTAACTTTAGAGTATTTCTTATCACTACACTATATTGAAAATTTGGTCGCAAATAAGCTAAAGAGAAATACAACGTGAATAAAACATTAAAATATGGTTTTTAGTATAAAATGTGTAAGGTTGTTCAAATAAAGTTGTTCAAGAAAAAAGTATAAAATGTGAAAAGAAATAAGAGAACCAGAAAACGTTAACATGTTTTTTGGAGGGGGTCAAATGTATAAATAATTGAAAAGAATCGCAAGTCAAGTGCTCTCTCTTTTCCACCCATCGATTCCTCTCCGGACACTGCCCAATACATCCATGCTCTCTCTCTCCCTTTCGACAAAGAAAAAGTCAGCGCCGTCCTTTACGCCATAGTTTGTCTCCTTCTCTCTTCTCTCTCCTTACCAACAGAGTCAAAAAAAAAAACCAAAAGAGATCATCAACCATGTCTGAGGATTGGGATCTCTTCGCCGTCGTCAGAAGCTGCAGCTCTTCTGTTTCCACGGCGACTATAATCGATAACTCTCGTGGTGTGGACGAGAGAGGAGCGGACCGTAAGAAAGAAGATCTTCCTCCTCTGTTCCAACACATCCATGGAGGAGGAGACATAAGCAGAGAGTCTTCTTCTTGCAACGAGCTACAAGATTCTTGCAAACCCTTTTTACCCGTTACCACTACTTGGTCTTCTCCTCTTCCTCTTCCTCCTCCTCCTCCTGTAGTTTCATCGTCTCCTAATATCTTAATGAAACAAGAACAAGGTCTCATCGAATCACATCAAGATCAGAAACCTCCTCTTGGTGTTAGGGTTTTCCCACCTCCCAAAACCATCTCTTCTTCCTCTTCTGTCTTTGTCTTCAGAGGTCAACGCGACAACCTTCTTCAACAACAACCCCAAACTCCTCTTCGATCTAGAAAAAGGTTTGATTCATTCATCATTTAACTTAACCCATGTCTTAGTTCAAAGTTTTTTATATTTTCATTTAAAGTTATCTTTGCTTTGTTACTCTACTTTATACACAGAAAAAACCAGCAAAAGAGAACCATATGTCATGTAACTCAAGAAAATCTCTCTTCGGATATGTGGGCATGGCGTAAATACGGTCAAAAACCCATCAAAGGCTCTCCTTATCCAAGGTCTTATCTTCTTTTTTTTTCTTTTTTTTTTTTTCATTTCCTCAAAATATTATCAAGAAAATGTGATAATTAAACAGGTTTTGATTCTTGTTATTATTACATGCAAAACAGGAATTATTACAGATGCAGTAGCTCAAAAGGATGTTTGGCTCGTAAACAAGTTGAAAGAAGCAACTTGGATCCCAACATCTTCATCGTTACTTACACCGGAGAACACACTCATCCTCGTCCTACTCACCGGAACTCTCTCGCCGGCAGTACTCGCAACAAATCTCAACCCGTTAACCCGCCTCCAAAACCCGACCACCCCTCGGGTCAAACAGTTTCCGGGGTAAAAGAAGAGCTCCATCTTTCTCCTACTACACCGTTGAAAGAAAACGACGACGTTCAGGGAACAAACGGAGAGGAAGAAGTCAACATGGAAGACGAAGAGATAGATGAAGTCGAAGAAGAGGAAGATGACGATGATGACGTGGATGATCTTTTGATACCGAATTTCGCGGTGAGAGATCGAGATGATTTGTTCTTCGCTGGAAACTTTCCCTCTTGGTCCGCCGGGTCCGCCGGGGACGGTGGTGGATGATGCTAAAGACGAATATATTCTCATTTTTTAAGAAAGTCAGTTTTATATTATTATTTTTTTGTTTAAAACTTGACATTTAATGTGGTTATTAAAAAAATACATATAGAGAGAAGGCAGTGTTTCAAAAAAAAAAAAAGAGAGAAGGCAAAAAGACGAGTCTACAGTTGTTCTTCGTTTAGACTGGTAGCCAAAAGTAGAAATTAATCTCTGAGAATAATTCGTGTCATTAAATTGACATTGCTTATAACTAATCACTTTTTCTTAGTTTAAAATGTATAAATCTGAATTTAGTTTTACTTTCCTCTTTCATCTCCTTACTTTTTCCTGCATGAAAAAGTCATTAGCATATCATATAATGGAATTCAACTGTTTAAGCAACTATCATATTTGATAATAACAAATATTCAAATATGAATAACAAAAAGAAACAAGTTTTTGTCAAATCATTTTTTATATAGATATATATGGATTGAAAAAGAATATAGAGGTAACTCTGAAGCATACAGCAACAACAACAAAAATTCAATTTTAAAAAACAAAATTAAAAAGCTCAAAAAGAATACAAAAACTAAAGAAAATCCTGACACATAGGAAAATTAAAAGGTTCGAAAACCATACAGAAATTAAAGGAAATCCTGAAACATGCAAAATTTAAAGTAATTTACCTTGGAATAAATAATTAAGCTAATTTAATGTGATGACCTAGTTATAAAAATATTGGCAGCGATAACCATGCCAACAAAAATTTGTATCATAGTATTATTTGCTTTCATTTAATGTCGAAATAGTTAAAATATTAGCTTAGGTGTTGTAATAGATAAAAGAATCATGTGGGAAGCTAGCTTAGCTAAGGCAACACAACAGTTAATTCGGTTCAAACCGGAAACCGCGACTCCGGTTTTTGCTGGCTTTTTAATCTGACACGAGACAAGACCCTAAATCTGGTGTCTTTAGTCCCACTTTTTTTTTGATAACCCAGTATCCGACCACTAAGCGTGATCGACTAGCCCACCGGGCTTATGCCCATGCCATTACAGGAATTTTTAAGCCTCCACTTAAGGGCCCCTGGTTACGCAAAGTGGTCTGGGAGGCGAGAGAAGCCCATGTAAATTCTCTCGTGGCCAACGCGGATCGTCTTTAGTCCCACTTGTGCCTTTGGCTTCTATTAAATGGTCAACCATTTTTTATTATATATTCCCTCTGTTTTTTTTAAGATAGATGTTTTAGAAAAATAAATTGTTTTATAAAGATGTATTTTTTATGTTTTCTATACAAAAATTGCAAATTTCAATAAAATTGATTGAATTTATTGAAAGACTATTGGTTAAAATACATTGAAATTTGATAATTTATAAAAATGATGTATAGTTAATGTGTTTTTTTAATATGTGTGAAAACACCAAAACATACATCTTTAAAAACAGAAGGAATAGTTTTTTAACTACTACGTGTTATTTTGTCGTAATCCGACGTCGGTCAAACATATTTTATTTGGGAGTTGTATTTATTTTTGTCGTAATAGAAAAATCCTGCAATTAAACGTCACTAGAATTAAGTAAAGTAGGGTCGCTATTAGTATAATTAAAAAAATAAGGCTATGATGAAATAGTTATTACGATTTTTATTTTTTAATAAGAAACTATGTATTTATAAATTATCATATACTATGGTCGGTCCAGATTCTCACGACGGAAGATGGGCATGCAAGTTGTTATCTCTCTTCTTTTTTTTTTTTTTTCCCTTGAAATTCCATTCATAATATTGATTAAGCTTTTACAATACACCTAATGTACAACCAGATCATCCATATGACCTATACGTTGATCTAGACAACCAAAAACCAATACAACTCCACCCAAACAAGGGGAGAACCAGATCAGACTACTCTGATATCAGAAGCCCATAAACAAGGCTCAAAGGCCACGACTTTCATTTACAAAGAACTCAAAAAGCCAAGAAGGATGACCACACTGAACGTACGATCTTACCAACCCCTGTTTCGTGACACTTTGTGCAATGAAAGTAGCTCCTCTGTTAGCTTCTTTTCTAACCACCAAAAACCTACAGTCAACAATTAGAGATCTTCCCATCTCAATCTCTCCTCTTATCTTATTAGTTTTTAGAAAGTGTTTCTTATTACTTCAGTGAACACGCATTTAATGTACCAAAAATCTAAAACACAAATTGAGGAAAAAGACTCTTTTCTTTCTTAAAAAAATATCCAATTTATTACATATGGTCCCAACTGACGAATATAAAACATCTGTAAAGTACAGTTAAATTCGATCTAAAGTTTTTTTTTTAAATTAATAAAATGCTTAAAATAAAGGCCCATCTGTCATCATCACCCTAATAAAGAGAAAAGACAAAGAAAGCTTCAAGCTATTCAAAAGCCCTTAAAAGCTAAAAGGCCCATTAATAAATATAGTTAGGCCCATTTAAGAACCTGGCTTTCGTTTTCTTCTCCATCTGAAACAACAACAAACCTTCTGAGATTTCGCCAGAGTTAAAGAGAGAGAGAGAACGATCCAGCGGTTGAGATGTTCTTACGTGCAATCGGACGGCCACTGTTGGCCAAAGTGAAGCAGACGACAGGGATCGTCGGCCTCGACGTTGTGCCGAACGCGAGGGCGGTGCTGATCGATCTCTACAGCAAAACCCTAAAGGAGATCCAAGCCGTGCCGGAGGATGAAGGATACCGAAAAGCGGTGGAATCGTTCACGCGCCACCGTCTCAGTGTATGCAAAGAAGAAGAAGACTGGGAGGCGATCGAGAAGCGTCTTGGCTGCGGTCAGGTGGAGGAGCTCATCGAAGAGGCGCGAGACGAGCTCACACTCATTGCCAAAATGATCGGTCCGTGTGCTCTTTCTTCCCTTTTTCTTAAAACGCACCGTTTTGATGCCATTCATTTAATATTTGATTCGATTGTTTGAGAATGTAAAAATGAGATTTGGATTAGAATATGGAATCTAGAGGCGTTGTTGTGGATCGTTAGGTATCAAAAAACTGGACACAGAGGTTAAAATATGTTTATGGTTTGCATTTTTGCAGAATGGGACCCTTGGGGTGTTCCGGATGACTACGAGTGTGAAGTGATTGAAAACGATGCACCGATTCCAAAGCACGTTCCTCAGCACCGACCTGGTCCTCTTCCTGAGGATTTCTACAGAACCCTTGAAGGTCTTCTCTCGGAGTCCAAAACAAAGATCCCAGCTGCTAGCTCTGCTGATGCGCAGCTGAAGGAGTAACTTCCAGTATTACTTTGTTTTGTACTTCTTGCTTTTTTTTTGGGGCTAGTGTTTGTTTCTGAGGCCAACTAAGAAAATTGCGTAATAATTTTGGAAAACAATAGCAATGTCACTCTTTTCATAAATGTTTTATCATTCTTCTCAAAAACCAATGATAATACAAATGATGTTTCTTCCCCAGTGGAATAACATTATGGACTTGCTTCCCATCACTTATAGTTACACTCTTATTGACTAACCGGGTCATGATTCATGAAGGACATTAAATCATGCAAACCTTGCACATGATTTTGTTCTTGACAATGTTTTGAAGATCAGAGCATTTGGTCTTCACTGCATTGTTCTGGATGAACGTGATGTTCTATGTGTAGCTCTATATTACGTATTTCCTTCACCGAATGGAAGTACTCTAGCTGCAGAACTGATCCTGTCCGATCCCATCACCAGACAGACATATTATTAATGACACTTAGTGCCATTTTATGCTTGGCCAACTCGTTAAACCTCGTAACCAAGCTTGCGTAGGTGATATTATACCTCTTAAGATACTGCAATTGTAACATAATCACCCACTGATTATCTTCTATTCTTTAATTGTCAACTAGTTGTCTTTTCGTTTGTTAATGGTTGTTAAATGTTAATTGCTTGGTCGTCCAAAAAACTAATGTTAATGGCTTGATTTGAAAATGGAAGATTCTAGAATCAGGTAATTAACTTGTTGATTAGTGACATGACAGTGGATTTGTTTGTGATTAGCATATAAACTCTAAGATTCTGCTTAACTCTTCTTTGAATCTTGACCATTGTGATTGATTGTTGATGGAGAACTCCTACATTAGAAAATAAAACTCGAAGAGATGACTTCAGAGAATCATAAGGAAGTATCTAAGCATTTACTAATTGTTTTTTCTTGCTAAATTTTGGGTATTTACTAATCTTAAGGGGCTAGTCACGTTTTTGCTATGCACAACTTGAATATAGCTTGGTTGTGTGGTAGATTGGGTAAATCTAGTCTATTAATTCTGTTGACGTTTTTGTCTCACTCTTGAAACAGTCATGACCGTTTTAACATCTCATAAGTTTCGGCAAGCAAATAAATTTGGCTGCATTGCAACTATGGCCATCTTTTACAAAAGTAACCTACATCCAGTAAGATATGTATAATTAAGCAGTAAACTTGTTTTAATCCACTCAAGAAAATGAAAAAGGATTGGCTTTGGAGAGACTAATCTCTTGCCATCATCATGGTATCAAATACTTAAATCATATACGATTATAGGCATGGTTCAGACCCGTTAGTTAGTGGACACAAATGAATTATTGCTATCAGCGATGTAATTTGTCAGCTGTCTCTGAATGTATCAAGATGCTGCTTATTCCCTTACACGCCAAATTGGAATCCCCTTTTGGGCGATGAATTGTCTTGCTGTTTTTTCATCACTTAATGGACGTTATTTTGTCGCACAAAATAAAAAAATGGACGTTATTTTGTTTCATAATAACCATGGAAGAAGGAGAATTAATACTTCATCCGTTTTATATTATATATAACATTTTACACGTAAATTAAAAAATTATTAAATTTTTGTTTTACTTCTATTTAATACATTATTTTGTTTAATTTTATTAATTAATGAACTGAAAGTAGAGGTAAAAACTGGAAAAACATATATATTTGTTTTGAAAATTAAAAAGATATAAATAGTGAAACAAATTTTAAAAGTTTGAATGACATTTAGTATAAAACGGAAGGAGTATCAAAGTTTCAGAAAAAAAGATAATTTAAAATACAGAAAGTTGTACACACATTCTAAGCTAACACTGAATAACGTCCATTTAATAAGCTCTAACCATGGGAATCACGTTCGTTGTTTCTACTATAAATCTCGTTTACGAAATTATTAAATAAAACTAAACCAATTGAGGTAATCTTGAAAGTCTTTTTGTTTTGTCGACATCCCGACAAATTAAATTGTTTGGTTACAAAAACTTACAGTAGGATTCAGTAGGCGTTCACGGGCGACTAGACAATGAGCAAGTCCGTGAGCACAAATATTCGAAAGATTGAAATCGAATATTTTAATATGCATGCATCTATATGTATATCAGGATTTGCATGAACATTATACTCATGAGTACTCTTCCACTTGGGACTATATTTCAAAGAAACAAACAAGAAAAAAGTAACATTTAACTTTAGATAGCAACGTGAGCAAAATGAACCGTTCCAACTTTTCAAATAATAATTTTTCTTACAAAAATAAATTTAACGTGGAAAGGTCAACTATACCAATAATTTAACACTTCAAACGTGAGCAAATTCTAAGAATGTTTAATTAATATATATTGCAAATATTCTGCATTTCTGTTGTTATCTAATCAAAGATTTTTCATTTATTCATACAATTAGGAAAATAAATTGAATAGTGTTTATACTTGTTACAGAGAAATTGGAGGTAATTAAAAAAAAGTAGAGAAAATGGAGGTGCTAAAAAGAAGAAGAGAAAATGGAGATGGAGACCCGTGAAGACCAAGGTTTGTCTCCAAGCTAATAGTTAACCGAAGCGACTCTTCCATGCCAGTAGCCACGATTTATCACCTATGCCCACTCAAACCTTGCACAAGGCCATAACTCATAAGCTCCACTTGTCATTTAGCTTTATAGAAGACTATGCTCGTGAAATGTACTCTCCAAATATAAAACATGGTGGTGAAGAATATATATCACCTTCAGAAAATAGTAGCTCTTTTCACTAAAACCACTACTTATACGAATTATAGTAACTTAAACTAGTGTTGGATTTGATCCAAAAAAACTAGTGTTGGTAAGTTTAGTCAATGTATGGTACTTATTTCGTTTTCTTTTGATATAAAATATCGAAAATATTATGTGCATACATAACTATTAGTGAAATTTTATCCCAAGATATTTCTTACTCCTTCTGTTTTTAAAAGATTCATGTTTTAGAAAAAAAATTTGTTTCAAAAAGATACATTTTCTACATTTTCAAGACATTAATTGATGAAAAATTGTATATTTCCAAAAATATAATTGTATTTATTAAAATCTTATTGGTTCAAAATTTTGGGGAATTGTTAATTAATAAAAACAATGCATTGGTAACTAAAATTTTATGTTTTTCTTAATAAGTGTGAAAAATCTAAAACATGGATCTTATAGAAACAGAGGGAGTATAAACTATTCTGAACAAAAAAAAAGGAGAGAAAGAAATTGACAGGTCTAAACGTTGAATATGACCTCTCATGTCACGTATGTGACATGTCTCCACATAGCAAACACCTATTAGGCATTGAAATGAACGAGAGGAATATATTGAATGATAAATCTCGAATTCGTACTTCTAACAAAGAGACTATATAATAGTTCCAAGATTATTATTGATCGATAAGAAGATCTTTTTCAAAGGTTGATGATCAGTATGGATAAATAAATTTACAACAATAAAAGTCATTAAGCATAAGAAAAATAGTTACCTCTTGGAACCTGAAACCCTTCTAAGGAGAGCAAGAAAACATAACACGCGATAAAGCACGAAGAACCCTAACAGAACATAAACATTAATCCATCTATGTTTCTCATGAAGCCCTTTCTTCTCCAGCACGTCACTTCCATTAACCAAGCACACCTTCCCTTGAGCTTCCTCATACCAGACCAAACACTTGGAAGCCAAACACGAGTACTCGTTTATAAGAAGCGCATCCAAAGCATACTTATACATTGATATAAAGTACATGAAAAGCCAATACTTGGGTAGACTCTCCTTGGAAATGAAGTAACCGGAGAACAAGAAGAAGGCCGCTAAAAGAACCGTCACAAGAGAGGTTCCCGCGATGTAATTTGGGGCAAGAGAGCTCAAGAAGAGAACAAAAGAGTTAGCCATTAGGACAATGACCCATATCACTAGAACGAAGTACCCAAAAGCTTGCCAAGTGGGGCAGAGACCGACGAGGAAATAGACAGAAGCAGAGTAAATGACCGAGATAACAAACAAATAAGGCAAGAAAACGAGGGTGTTGGCAAGAATGTGCGAGGAGAGTCTATACACACCGCTTGAAGTCTCTCTGAGAAGAATAGGACGCTCGTTGATGAAGATAGGGAGTGTTTCGGTTGTCGAAGAGAGGAGAAACGTGAGCGTGAAGGCGAAAAGACCGAACCTCTTCTCGATACCTTCTTTGCCGATTCCTATGTTGATGTAGATAGTTCCTAAGACAAGACCGACTACAAGCGCTTCTAATGCATTGGTCAGAAGCAGCTGTCTCGTCCGGTATATGATCTTCCAGAATCTTGTCGAAAGAAGGCATATCTCTGTGATTCTTGATTTTCTATATCGAACAATACTTTGTTCTTGTCTCTGTTTTCGGTTTTCGGTCGAAGGGAGAGTGGCAACGTCGGTGTTTCCATCGGATTCACGGAGTTCTTGAAGCACTTCCATGGCGTATTCGAGAGAGTTGAGCTGAGGAGGGACAGTAAATCCCTTGGAGAGCAAGAAACCTTCGAGAGAGTCGAGCCTTCCATGGTACGCAACAGTTCCTTGGGAAAGAAGTAAGAGTCGATCAATGATAGAGAGAATCTTGAAGCTAGGTTGGTGAATAGACAAGACCACGGTCCGTTGTCTCGAGACAGCTATTGACTTGAGAATGTTGACAACATCGAAAGCCGATTTACTGTCTAAACCGGAAGTGGGTTCGTCGAGGAGAAGAAAGCAAGGGTCGTGAAGTAGGCTTAAACCTATAGACACCCTTCTTCTTTCTCCACCGGACAAGCCCTGAGCGAGTCTTGTGTTGGAGAGGTGTGTTAGGTTAAGTTCCGAGAGAAGAGAGGTTACGGTTTGAGGGACATCTGATGGGTTTGGAAGCAAGAGACGAGCGGCGAAGGAGAAGGTTTCGGAGACGGTGAGGAGAGGGAAGAAAGAGTCATGTTGAGGGACGTAAGAGGAGATTTTGCGGTAAGAGGAAGGGTTTATGGGAATGGAGTTTAAGAGGATTGAGCCGGAGGTTGGGGAGGTTTTAGAGGCGAGAATGTCTAGGAGAGTTGATTTCCCGGCGCCGGAAGGGCCAACGACGGCGAGGATCTCGGCGGGATGAGCGGTGAGAGTGATGTTGCGGAGGATAAATGAAGGTGGCTCAGTGGCGGCTAGGCGGAGGAGAGAGAGTGAGGTCTTTGGTTGGGTGTAGGAGACTGAAGAGGTGGTTAGTGTGTAGGCCTTCGTCTCCGACGGCGGCTGCGGCGGAGGAGTTTTCATTTATGGGTTATACTTGTATGAGTTAGAGGTTGAAAGAGTGTAGTACTGATCAAGGAGACTTTTATAATATACGTTTTATTATTTGGTTTTGAATGATGTTTTTGGATTTTTTTTAGTAACAAGATGTTTTTGGAGTTTTATGTTGTAAGCCACACAAACTTCACATTTTGAGTTTGTTTTTTTCATTTTCACTTATTAAGTTGTTTGCTTTTTTTTTTATTAATTTGAAGTACAGTTTTGGATTTTTGTAATCTTTTGTGTTTTTACTTCTTAGATGTATATGAAAAGTGAAACTGAGTTTCACGGGACCCTATTTTCCTTATAGCAAAAAGTGATGCTAGTTTTCCTGTATTGCTTTAAATAAAAATCAAATTTTATTATTCTTAAGTTTTTTTTTAGCTTTTTCAATATAAATTTTAATATTTAGTTTCACATAAAGAAAAAATGAGCGATATATCCAAAGAATCGAAAGAGTAATAAGTATGAAAAAATCCAAAAAATGATAAAGAGAGAAACGAGAGCAATAATTAAAGCCAAAAACGAGTTAAAAGTTGAAACATGTGGACAAAAAAAAACTTGAATGACATATAGTACATTTGTAAATTGTATATTTGCTCATTCATATGCTAGCAGCCATATATGTATGCCCTTAATAGATAAGTGTAATATATGGGGATATATATATTTGTGTATACAGAGTAATGATGCGAAACATAGAAGAAAAATACAAAAGGAGAATGATTGTAACGAGGTCACGGGCCTACTGTTTCTATCACACTTCTCCTCTATCATTGTTTTTGATCCGTGAACTGTCTGCCTTAGTTAAGTAGGCACGCACATCAGAATGTTTTGTTAAAACACTAATGCTGATTTGTCTTCAGTAGATCAAGGGTTTTACTTATGTTTTCGGTATATTGATATCTTCTAGAAACAAAAAGTTAAGAAACCAAGTTAAAATGGTTACTTTAGAGTTTAGATGTTTCTAAACATAATTGGTCTTATTTCATTGTCCAAATCATTCAACGACACAGTTTAATTGATTCTGTGTTGTTCTGTTTGTTCTACTTCAGTTTACTTCATTAATCCGCATTGGTAACTCACTTGGTGTACTAATTAACTTGTTCACCCAAAAAGAGTCTTCGAATTTACAAGTTAATACACAGACAACAATATTAAAACTAACTGAACATCAGAACATGCACTGGTCTCCTCCCAACGATATTACGAAACTAGGACCCTTAATTTATTTGGTATTTTAATCATTGCGTATTAACCATGAGTTAATGATTACCTTTTTTTGTTAATTAGGAGAAATTCGGGCTTCGGTCCTAATCTCTATTTTTTTTTTTTGGTAAGTGTCCTAATCTCTATTTTGTCCGGACCACAAGTGTCATTTTTGCTATATCATATAAGGCGTAAAGTATTCTTCTTATCAGGTATAACCTGCGCAACAATACTAATGCATGCTCTTAAACCAACTGGTCTACCACGTCCATGTGATTGCTTTTGTTATAATTGTTTACATTAACAAAATGAACAAATTTACATGCAGATAGACTTTGTCTTTGTAAAACCAAACTTTATAAAAACTGTCAACTCCTAAGCCCATATTTTATAGTTGCTTCAGGGTTGGGTCTGGCAGCACCTTGAGTTGCATACTTGAACCATATCCATTTTCGCCAGTCCTGAGTTGTTAACTCCTGGCCAGATTCCATGTGTTCCTTCATTGAAAATCTCTGTTTAAAATGATTTTCTCTGATAATTCCACATTGATATATATGATCCCTCGTTTCTTGTCTCATCTTATTTTGTCAATTATCTCCTCAATTATGTTCAGAGTATCTTGTTTGTGCTTTATTCTCTGATGGGTCTGCAGCATGTACGTTGTACTACTGCGCTTGCAGTTTGCAGACATACCTTAAACAATATGCCCCTTGTGAACCCATGGTATCATAGAGCCTTCCCATGTCAGACAATGATTCAAGCCAGAAAGATGTTTCTAACGTCCACTCTATGATATTGTTTAGTTTAAGAGAGGATATTGTTTGTACGAGTTGAATACCTTCCTCCTCATCTGTTAACCAGATTGATTCAAGCCAGGACCATGTTTAATACCTTTCTCCACATTCGTGAACCATTGTTTGTATAGGAAGCTTCTTTATTCACATTACTTATGAAGACAGCTGAGATGAAAAAATTCTCCAAATAAGCGTAATGCAAAGAAAAATTAATTTTACCACCAAATTAGTACTCTACAACTTACAAAATTGTAGCATGGGAAATGATAAATGACCCTTGACAAAAAAAAAATGATAAATGACAAACTAAAGAAGCTTTATAGCTTATGGGAAATGAAGGCCCAAAGAGGAGACATTACTGAATTCACTTTATGGGCTTGCTCGAGGAATTGGTTTATAGTTCCATAAATAAATAAACCGATAAATTGAAAGAGAGGATTTCATACATTGAAATGAATTACTCCCTCTATTTCATTATAAATAAATTCATCGTCATTCTAATTTTTTTTGTTATACAAAAAATATCATTTTACAATTTCAATACAAATTATATTTATTTTCAGCTGAAAATTAGTTGTAAACTATATTAATTTTATAAATAATTATATTCGTTTCAAATACTATTAGTTAGAAATGTATAATTAATAACAATTTATATATATTTCCATTATTTTTTAATTTATGTAAAAATATCAAAATAATACTTAATCAGAAACAGAGAGTAGTATAAAAGATGTTTCATTGCAGGCAGACAAGCCAAACATAAATTTATTTGTTTATTTGTTTTCTTAATTGTTTTTTAATTTCTAACTGCTACATCCGATTCCTAGAGACATTTATTTGTATTTGCTCTAATTTATTTGTTTCTTGCGATTTTTTTCCGACAATATTTTCAACATGACAGAAGTAACACTGGCCATCAGGAGTTTAAATCACACCACTCCAGAATTGTTCTAAATAGCACTGTAATTGTATGAAACTTCTTACAAGCCTTTATCTGGATTAGGATTTAGGAGCAACGAATATGTATATGTCGTATACGTATATCCATTTTAATCCAATATCCAAGTCAAAACCACTTTCTTTTTCTTATTCAAAAAAACACTATCTTTTTATGTTGTTAAAGCGAAAGAATGTAGAAATTATAGACTTGTAGTTAATATATGCATGGACATAAACCTAATTATTCATCTAGCATACCTCTTATACAATAACATAACATTTATTGTATAAAATAAAATTATAATGTCTTTTAGTCATATAAAATACATATATAACTTGAAATAGATGTTTCCACGTCCATGTTCTAAACATAAATAAAAATGATTACACATTTGAAACTATAATTATTAAAAGATAAACATAATAGTGAATGATATCGAAGGAGTGTAAATTTTGATCGAAAATTATAATCCTACTAAACTGAAAGATCAAAATAAGATGAAAGTCATTAGTGGATATTTTGACTTATATAATCCAAATTCATTAAAGTAAAAAAGGAGGACAGGTCTCTAAAACTAATTACTCTAAGTTTTCTTTTGATTCGTAGTTCACTTTTTTTTTTCCTTAAAACTCTCGAGTATTTCCGTACAACAATTATTTTATTTATTTGTGTTTTTAGATGAATTCAACTCTCAAATTATTTATAATTACCAAAATTATAGTTTCTACTGTGTTTGATATTATTTGCTAAATTTGTATTTTTAATAAATTAGTTTATTATTCAAAAAATTATCAAGGTGTACGTATTATATTTCCAAAAAACATTACATGATGTACTTACAGTAATGAAACAGAAAATAGCAAAATGATGCAGATATCATTTTTTCTACAAAAATATATCTTTGTTGTGTTTTATGATTAGTTAATCACCGCATAAATGTTCTTAACTTAAGTTTATGCTACACAATGTACTCCCTCCACTCCCAAATATGATCTATGCTTAGAAACATAATTTGTTTCAAAAATATATTTTAATACATTTTTATTAGGTAATAAAGATAAACTGTAAATTTTGAAAAAAATATTTTTGAACTTTGATTTATTAGAGATTGTGAGAACTCTAAAGTATACTCCAACTTTGTGAAACTGACAACGTATTATATTAATCATGAACAGTCACGTGCAGTAATCCCATGATAAGTAGGGAGACCTCGAGTAACGTAAAAAGGCCCTCAAGTTCAACTGCCATTTTTGCTGATAAATATATAATTCTTAATCACTTATGTCTAAATACTGATAATTTACAATTCAATGTGGGATGACCAGTGCATTGTTTATCGGGGCAACACAGACTTAAAAAACGTTTTTATTAAGCTAATTTGGTAGGAGACATGGGTTCCACATTAGCATCTAAAGAAAATCTAAGAAGAGGGGACAACCAAATCAACTTAAGTCTTATGAAGCTAAAATAAACAAGAATTAGAGAAGCTACTTTTTGTTCTATGTAGTAAAAAACGGTGAATGTTGTTTCTGAGGTACAACGTATTCTTCCTCTTATGGGGCCAAAAAACATTGCTACGTGTATTGTTCTCCGGCGTTGATCGCACCTTGCTTCCTTGTGAGGTGTGGAATGGTCTCGACTCTCGACATGATATTGATAGTGTCATTATTTAACCTTTAAAAGGCGGATATATTTTTGTTTTAATTTAATTCTCATATTTGTGTTTTCTTTGTGATTATAATTATAATTTTTTGTAATCATATTTGTATGAAAATGTTAATTAAAATATATTTTATTAAATAATAGTAATTTAAAAATTGATCCGATATACGTTCAGTTAGGGCTTGGTTGCCGATCGAACCCGCAAACCCACGGGTTTCAATTTTATTTTGGTCGAAAATATAATCCGCACAACCCACATACAAATAATTTGTACCGAAACCCGCCCCATTTAATTTTGCGGTTATCTGCGGGTTATAATTTTTTTAAAAAATAATATTTTTAATTTAATTATTATAAAAATATAAAAATATATTTATAATAAAATTTATATATTTAAAAATTTTATATTGTTCTTGTTAAATTACCAAAAATTTATAACAGTGTTTACTTTTATTTTTATTTTCATTTTTAACTACTTTTCGGGTTAGCGGATACACACAATCCAAAATTTACCAACCTGCTCCCACCCCGAATAAGATACTCATAACCCACATTCGCAAATCGATTTTTTCAAAAATTATATTAATTAAATTATTATCAAACACAAATATAAAAGTTAAATTTCTCCAAAAAATAAAATAAAATATATACTCGCTCTTTGAAAGGACAAATCAAAATATAGTTTATTCTATTAAAATAAAATATAACCCATTGATAAATATTATGTTTACTATGTATTTCATTTATTTAAGAGACTATTTTATCAATTTAAATTAATATTAAACATAGATATAATTAGAAAAAAACTTAAATATAAAACTTAAAATTTTCAAAAAAAAAATTAAAATAAAAAAACAAACTTGTTTTTTGGAGGGCAGATGTCATATATAAAGATGTTGACAGTGCAAATACTGATCATTTACCAGCTTTGTGCATAGAGGTGCTTCTACTTTCAGAGCATGTCACGTGTTCGAAACAACTACAACACTTTTGTTTTTTTTTCTAAATGATGTCTTTAATGAATGGTTTTATTGTAAATACATCGTCGTCTTCTTTATGATAACTTGTAGGTTTCTGCAAAAACATTTCCATGGTCGTCATATAAAAGTATCATTAAAGCTGCAATATTGTGTTTTTTCTTTCAGATCTTTCATCAATTTTGTAGATCTGGTATATAAATTCCATTCAAAACCTAGAAAAAATGGATTACTTTTAGAAAACCAATTTATTCATCGAATTTGACAAATCACCACGGTAACTCTCGGCTCCATGGCCGAGCAATCGACCACCATGCCCACGTTTCTGAACCTACAAATATGTTTGTTTTGTGATTAAACCTATGCAAGTTTGTGTGTTGTATTATACTTGCACAAATTATTAGTTATATGAAACTGTACTGTCAAAAAAAAAATTGTACTCTCTGAAATTAAAATTAGTCGACAGTTTGAGAGGAAGTGAGTCCCGCATAATATGGAACTGAATTAGTGGTTTACAATATTCTTATAAAATGCATAATTATCATTTTTATTGATATTTAATGGACAATTATGAAATTTAAAAAGTGGACACAACTTTTATCAATAGGTCAAACTACAGAATTAATAGAATAGATGATCTCATGAGTATTTTTGTTATTTTAGTTATTTTTAGATAAGTTTGGATAATTTGATATGATATACCCACGAATAGAGTAGTTTTGTTATTTTAGTTACTGAATTTTAACCGAATATAACAGGTATACAAAACTTTTATGGTTCTTTTACATGAAAATCATGTCCACTTAAACCCATGAAGACACAATTTGAATCCAACCCAGTTTTCATAATATATGAATGAGACTTTTCCAAAACTAAAAAATGATACTCAAAAGAACTTCCCTACATGAATAGATACGTGTATATTTATTCTTTTTTTTATCAACATAAACCTTCATTAAAAGATTAAATAGAGTTACAGTATACCTAAATCACTATGTAATAATTTCTAAAAATTATGTGTATTTATCTGTCAATCAAAATATATTTTTATTTGAATATCTAATACCACATATAGGTTAAATATTTTCAAACGTATAACCGTTTAAAGTATATATCAAATATATTTGAAAAAATAGATTCATTTAATTTTAAAATCTAATAGGATTATCTATTTAGACCTATGAGAAATATACTGATGTACTTAGACCTATTTAAATCTATTTAAATATTTGAAGTAATCAAATCTAATAATTTTAATATTTGAAATAATCAAATCTAATTTATTAAAACATTTTAAAATATTTTGAACCGTATAAAATATGATAAAGAAATCCGTTGTCAAACATATTGTTGCATGGATATTAAAGAATATAATTACTTAGCATTAGCTGTTAAAAATATATTAGACTTATTAGTCGACCAAATATGAAAATATTAGTCATTTACATATTCGGTCAAAAAATAATTAGTCATTTATTCTACATTTTCACATATATGATGTACTGTCAGTTATCTCTTGTCAGTTATTGTATGTATATGAGAAAAGGAACCGACAATTTTGAAATCGTAAAGGAGGTTACAAAATATATTAATAAATGGTAGTTATATAAGCGAGTTATATTTATATGCAGTTACCACTTACCACTAAACTCACATATGCACGTACATATTTGTTTACATAGAAATGCAGTTATATACTGATTTCTGTTTTTTTTAAGTTGGACATAATTAATATCAATAGGTCATGCTGGAGAATTAATAGAATAGATTAATTGACATGATAGTGAGGATTATTGTTTAACGAACAAAAATAACAAGAGATATATGTATGCGTTGATTAATTGTTTTTGAGGTTCGAGCGAATCTTGTATTAGTACGATTCTTGCACAGAATTTCATGAAGCTAGTTCATTGCACGCGTTGACTTTGTTTTAAGCTCAAAATTAGTTGGAAATCATCTCATGACATATGCTCAATGTTGCGAGCGGTGCGGGACAAACGGTTTAACTGTAATGCGGTTCTAACAGTTATAAAATGCATAAATATATGATTTCGGTTCGGTTATTTCAGATATATAAATATAGGAACCATTCGGATATTTGAGAGTCCTCAGTTCGGTCCCGGTTCGAATATTTCAGTTTGTTTCCGGTTCGGTTCTTCAGTTCCGATCTTTTTGGTAGAAATTTAAATACTTAAGACATTAAGTATTCTTGATATATTTTTATTATATATATGTCATAATTTTAAGTTATTTTTAAAAAATTTAAATACTCTAAAATGTTTTTGGATATTTTGTATGTAAAATAAAGAAAAAAACAAGAAACTAAAGTTATGTATTTTTCTAAATGTTTTTAAAACATAAAATATTTTTCTATATTTACAATAGCTAATATTATATATATAAATTAAATTATTTATTAAATGTGGTTTATATGCGCTTAACCCAATAACCTTAGGTCTGGGCATATTTCCCGAATCCGAAAATCCGAACCGGTACCAGTCCGAAAAATAGGGTTTCGAGTCGGATCCAAATATGGTGAAATACCGATTGACTATGTTTTCATTTATGTTTCGGATACCGGGTCGGATCGAATTAACCGAAATCCGAAGAACTATCCGAAAATATCTGATTCTTAGTTCATAGACTTATTTAACATAGGAAGTTTTTAGTTTGTTCAACACTATTTTTATTTTTTTTGTGAGTTAGTTCAAGTATATTTTTATTTAATTTCAGAGTTGTGTATTTATAGATCTTATTCTTTTATAATTGATTCGTTTATTTGAATAAGGCGGGAAAAACATTCATTTTGGATCTGTTTGGATAAATACAGTTAAACCGGAACCGGAACTGAATTTTCTACAATTATTTTGGATATAACCGGATTCGATAGGTATCGAAACGTATCCGAACCAGAATTTTAAATGATCCGGTTGGAACTATATTTTTTCTAGTTCCGAAAAATCCAAAATCCAAAAGATATGATTCGTATCTGAACCGATAATCTGAACGCCCGGGCCTAAATAGCCTGATGACTCAGAAAGTAGTCCGCTTCATTATCCGGATAGGTTTCAAAACACTGACATATATATGTAGATAAACAAATATGCTAATTCGAACTTACAAAATAATCTACAAGACAAATATATCATATCGTCCAAGAAACTAAACTATGATAAACAACTTCAATATCTAATACGACTATGTAAACGTAACAATCTTATGTGTCTAATCATTTGAAAATAGCAATTTTGTAAATTACTCATTTTTTCAATAAACTAAAGCTCTAAACGGTCACTTTAAGAATCAGTGAAAATAATAAACTAGTACTATATAAGAAGTTGAAGCATACTTGACAAAAAAAGAGTTGAAGTACAAAGTGTTACATTGTTAGCTCAGCTGGGTGACAAACAAAGACGACAGAGATATGTAATAAACATATATATTTACCATATTTTCCCCAAATTTCTAGGTGTCAGGAATCACATAATGATCCATCACTATACAAAGGCAATAACACGACCCTTCAAATAATCTGAAACTCTATTGACCCTGCAACAAGATTCTCTGTTTTGCCATCATTATCATCATTTTAAACTAGTTTTCTTTTTTTTTTTTGCTAAAATTTGTATTTTAAACTAGTTTTCAAAAAGCTAAATTATTGCGCTCTAATTTTCAGTTTCTTCTTCCCAAAAAGAAAAAGAAAAAAACTAATCGCTAATCTTCTCCATCTGTTCTGTGCTTGAAGTCAGGCCATCGATAGATTTCTCCGACATTGAATCGCTTGCTACTACTCTTGAAAACAAATAAGAATCTACAAAAAGAAACATAATAAAAAAATTCATATTTACCTTTTAACCAAAAATTCATATTTACCTTTTATACAAAAAGAAACATAATAAAAAAAATAATTAGCATTTAAATTCATATTTACCTTTTAACCAAATAAAATCATCAAAATACATAATTATCTATTTACCTAATTACCTTCAGACGACGAAGTACTGAGTTTCTCATGAGAGGAAGATTCACTAGTAGATCGTGATAACATAGAAGATTCTGAAAACAAAGATAAACCCATTAAGATTCACCAAAAACCCAAAATAAAATCGATGAAAAAACAGAGGAAAGCTCTGTTCTTATGCGTACCTCTCGACCCGTGAAACGATTTCTTGCAATGAAGAATTGCACTTCGAATCTCATCTTGTTGAACCTGTAAAGACTCATCGAGTCTCTTCCCCGGAGACATCGCTCCGACGGCCGCAGACGCCGACCGGCTCTTCCCAAGCTGTCTTTTCACGCTACGAATCCCTGATGGGACGTTACTCCTCTGTTTTTCCCTAGCCGCCGGTGAAGACGCCGGAGATGAAGACGCACTGTTAACGCTCTGTTTCTTCGTTGTTTTGCTGTACAAAGGCTTTACGAGGTCAAAGAATCTCTTTGAAGAAGAAGTGGAGGAAACAGAGTTTGTCTCGTCTTCGATTCTGAACCTTGCGTTGAGGCTCCTGTCGTTGTTTTCTTTCTTGATTGAGAAAGCACCAAGCTTTTGATCGGAGTTTAGTGAAGTGATCGGAGATTGAGGTTTCGAAGTGGTTTCGACAAGAGGGAGGACTTTGCTCTTTGAGACAGAGAACGTTGTTGTCTGTTTTTCTTCTTTCCCCTCTTGGGTTTTGTTTTTATTTAGAGAGAAGTCGGAGAGAGAGATCTCGAGCTCGAAGAAGGAATCATCTTCTTCTTCGTGGAGATAAAGTTCTGGATCTCCCGTTGCGGTGGAGTCTGAGGTTATGATTTCACGGCGGGGTTTATTTCCGTTGGCGTTTGTTAGCCAAAGTTTCATAAAGCTAAGAGCTTCCATTTAGAGAGAGAGAACGAGAGACCGGAGGGTGAGAGATAGAGAGAGAGTGAGAGCTGGCTTTGTCAACGTGAATGGGCAAGTCAGGTTTTAAAAGGAAGGAGAAAGAGGAGGTGAGCTTTTCGAAATGGGTTTAATCTTTTTATTTTTTATCTTTTGGGGGAATTTGACAAATGACCAAAATCCCGAAGTATAATTAAGTGAATGAAATTGATTTTGACATAAAAATGAAAACTTTTTATAAATTTTTATTATTTAAGAAAAGTTATAAAACTTAAGTAAATAATAAAATTTTAATTTTATATAATAAATATATTTGTTATAATATTTTGATTCTATAAAGTACTTTTTGTTAATCTTTTTAGATCGGTTATGTAATTAATATATTAAATCTTTCCAATACCAAATAATTCATATCACAATTATTATTTATTATTTTTAACAGAATCATCTTATTGATTCAAAATAAATACCCCCATTGTAAATGGTTTAACAAGTAAAATAAGTATATCTTCGCTCTAGATTTGCTAAAGCCATACGGTTCTTGTGCACCAAGAAACATGCATTCACAATTTTAGGGTTTCGCAATTTTTTTTAGAGGAAATAAGTGAGATGTTCCTTTTTCCTTGAGCCTCCTTCTCCATACAAATCATTCCATCGCTTCAGCTCATCCATTCCAGATCCTTCTGATGCAAAACTCGTAGCCACCTGCAAAACACACAACATATCTTAGTTAGGGTTCCTTGTTTCCTTGTCCTTTCTTGTTAAATCGAGACAAGATGTTTGACCTGGTTTATAGCTTTTCTCATGTCTTCCATGTTCAAAGGTCTCAAAATAATCTCTCTCTCCCCAGAAGCTTCTCCTACTTTTGTTTCTTCCTTGCCTTTTCCTGCTTCTTCTCTCTTCTTCCTCTCCTAAAACCACAAAAAAAAAAATCAGTATGTGCTGAGAATCCGATCGGTATAGAGGGCAGAAGACGTTCTTTTACTCCTTTTACCTGATCTTTCAATCTCTCTTGCTGAATTAGTTCTCTAACCGGTCTATACGCAGCTGTGATGCACATGTTCTGTTGCACAAAAGTTAAAAAAAAAAACAGTCAGTTTACAAAAAAAAATTGACATAAGATTTTTGAGTTTTGCATGTTAAAGATGAAATAAACCTTGAGATCACTTCCACTGTAGCCTTCTGTCATCTTTCCAAGCTCATGAAAATCAAGAGCATCTGTTTTCTCTTTCGACAACAAAGTCCTCAAGATCTTCTCTCTGCTCTCAATGGAAGGAAGTCCCACCATTATTCTGTTAATTTCCAACACAATTAGTAATTTAAGAATAAATATAGAGTTTTTGCATTTTTACCAAATATTTGCTATAGTACCTGCGCTCAAACCTCCTAATGATAGCTTCGTCAAGATCAAATGGTCTGTTTGTAGCTGCAAGAACCAGAATCCTTTCACCTGGTTTACTCATTAGTCCATCCCAATGCGACATAAACTCATTTTTCATCTTCCTCGTGGATTCCTCTCCATCTCTTGTCCTTTGTCCCAACATACTATCCACTTCATCCACAAATATGATCGTTGGAGATACTTTAGCTGCTAAAGTAAACAAGGCTCTCACATTCTTCTCGTTATCTCCAAACCACATGGAACTGATTGTAGACATGGAGACATTGATGAAACTAGCTCCAGCTTCATTTGCAATTGCCTTTGCTAGCATTGTTTTGCCACTACCAGGCGGTCCGAACAGTAGGATTCCTCTGCATGGCTTGAGAAGACTGCCTTTGAAGAGATCAGGTCTTCTTAGTGGAAGCATTACAAGTTCTTGAAGCAACTCTTTTGTTTCGTCCAAAGAACCAATATCTGCGAACGTCACACCAATCTCATTTGCTTTTATGACCTCTGATCTTATACCCTCCTCAAACTCATTGTCTTTTGGTGAGTCTTCAGATGATTTGGTTCCACCTTCTTTGAATATACTTAGTCCATGAGACAAGCTGTTGTGTAAAGATCATGGAATATCAGTTTAAATCATCTGACAAAACCTGTGAAATAAATCAAAATGATTTGAGAGATTTACCTTTTGGAAGATATAACAAGCTTCCCGTTTCTGTACTCCGGTTCTTTGGTGTGTATCAAATGATAAGTGATTGCAGAAACCACAACCTCCTCAATGTGGTTGCTCAAACACATTGTATCTGCCTGGCATATGGAAGCCAAGTCATCGCATTTTATATCGTTAGCAGAAAGAAACTCGCCGATGTGATTCTTGTTTTCTTGAAATTTAGCCTTCTTCATGTCATCTTCTAACAGATTTTTCCAGGTCTTTAGCTGAGATTCATCTTCTGGTGGTCTGATTTCGATGTTGTAAGGAAAGAGAGATGATGTTCCTTCGCTTACTTTTTGGTAATCATCTCCGGATTCTAATACTCTCGAGCCGAGAATCAAGACAGGACCAGAGAGCTTGTTCAACAGCTTTTGTAACAACTTGTAGAATCTTTCTGACTCAAGAAGCTTCTCAACGTCCCTGAGGTATATTATTAAAGGATTTTTATCCGATACAGAGACCAACACCTGCAGAGAAAGACAACAACTATGAAAAAGATAACCATTGAAACAATTTAGAAAACTTTTGTCTTCTTTTTTACCTTGTAAATTGATTGCATGAAAAGTTTCTCGTCGAAGCATAGATTTATGCTTTCTTTGCTGGAAGCTAGAAGGAAACATAATGCTATTTAGATGTTATTTAAAAAAAAAAAACAAAGAAGACTCTTTGTTGGTTTCTACCTCTTGGATCAACTTTGCTTTGAGAGAGCATAGAGAAGGAACCCATCAAACTCGACATTTTATTCAATGTTAGCTCAGAGAAAGACCTCTTGTGAAACTATAAATCAATGAAGAGATAAAAACAGAGTCAATGCTCTGAAATCATCAGCATAACAAAGCATGGTAGAAGCAACTTACAGGTTCCTTCATGGTGCATCCATATTTACTTTGCATCTGTTTCAAAAAGAATATAATAGACAAGGCTTAGGACTTGGGAGCTACTATGTTTCTTATTTGAAATATTAAGGTAGCTAGATGCATTTATTGATTTACCTTGATAGAGAAATCATTTACATCTAACAGCAATAGCTTTGATTCAAAGTAATGTGACAAAGCTTTTGCAAGCGTTTGCTGATAAAACTCTGCAGGACCGGAAAGTAGAATGGCTTTATTTGCAGGTACAAGATTCTTGGTGTGCTTTGAGATGTCAGACCCTTTTAGATGAACATAAGCTGCACTTGTCAATAACTCTCGAGTTCTCTCGCTGCCATTTAACAATAAACAATCTTGAATTAGTTTACAATTGCCTTTCATCTTATTATCAAGAACATGAAAGTAGATATTCATAAAATCTACCAAATGCATGAGTCAGAATCAAAATTTCAATTCTTTCTACAGTTCAGAATGTAAATTCATCACATTCATCTAGTATTACAGACTTGGTTCAACAGTATGGTGAAGTGAATCTAAAAACAGTGTCAGCCTTGTAAACTTTTAATGATAATTGTGAATTTTGAGGTTTCACTATTCATACTCTAAGAATTTGAGGGTTTGAAAGATTGTTGAAAAATAAAAAATTTCAAAATTTGAAGGTTTGATGGAAATGATCTTAAAAAGCATTGAAGTTTTGATTTGAGGTAAAGAAAGCCTCATAGCGACAAAAACTGTATCATAATCAGTTACATAAATCTTAAAACACACAAAGAATAAAAATATGATCTTGTTTTCAGTTACCTTAAGAAGTACGGAAACTCATCGAATGTGACAGTACTCTCTCTCCCATTCAAAATTTGTTTCAACAACCCTTGTTCAATCTGTTCTCCGGTGAGCCCGTCTTCTACTGGGCCTGACCCGTTTGCCCATCTAACTAAACTCTGACCAGATGCCAACCCAATCCCTAGTCCAACACCAACACCTAAAGCTGACAACAATACGCTCTTCTGCTCCATTTTTATTTTCACTGATACAGAAAAAAACCCTCGTTGAAGAGGTTTTTACTGGGGTTTTGTAGGACCCCAAAATTCCTGATTGAAAATCAGAAAACAGAATTCAGTTGAAAATGATAATATAAGATAAAAATATTTATGAAATTGTAAGTAAATAGACAAAATTTACGGAATCAAAATTCGATATCTTTCCTTACTTCAGTAAATTACCCGTAATTTGTGACAATTCTATGCGATTTTTGAAATCCAAAATACAACTGCGATAAGACTATCTACAAACAATATAGTTTCTATACATTTCATTTAAAAGAAGAAGAATATCTAAAGAAATCAGCTTGTGAATTTTTTTATATGTTGTTAGATGTAATTTTGTGAAAAGATTATTGTCTATATTTATAATGGCGATTAGTTTGGTCATCAAGTTGACTTATCTTAGTCACCAAGATTGTTTACTATGGTCACCAAATTTTCCTTTTAAAACTTCAAAATTTTTACATGAGTCTCAAAATCATTAAGTCGAACTTATCGAAAAATTCCAAATCCTTTATTATTGGATATGACGTTCATAAAAATTCTTACGAATCTATGGTTATTGGATATAATATTTGTATAAATCCTATCAAATCTCACTTTATTAGAAAATATGGATTTCATCGATGATATATATCAAGAGTTATTTTAAATTATTAGAAAATTGATTTACACTTCAAATTAATTAGAAATAATACTATGTAAAGAGATAGAATTTGGATAAAAGCAAAGATGATTTATATTAATACCACTAAAAGGGGATAATTTCCATTTTATGCCCTTAATGAAATATTTAAGTTTTCCAATTATACCATTACAATTTTCAAAGAAAATTATAATCTCATTAATGGCAAAATGGTCATCACTTTTTGGGCTTAAATAATTAAAATTTTAGGCGTACATAACTAAAACAATGTACTTAAGTAAAACTTGAAATCGGTCTTAGAGCATCTCTAAATCATTGCTATTTTCACCTCTATAATAGCATTTACAGGTGAAATTGCTCTAACTCACCTCTATTTATTCTTCTATAATAGAGATTTCTATTTTTTCCTCTATTTATAGAAGAAGAAATAACATTCTTCTATTTTTTACTCTATATTTTGGAGATTGCTATTTTAAAGAAATACATTGGAGCATATCTCACTTCTATTATAGAGTTTTCCTATTTTAGAGGTGAAAATAACAAAATACATTGGAGATGGTCTTAAGGACATGCAACCTATATGTTCTTCATTTCTTGATTTGATATTGAAGTTTGTCAATTTGTCAACTTCTGTCGGTGAGTATTGAAGAATGGAGATGATGATGAGATTTTTTGATTAGCGACAAAAAAATTTCGAGTAGTATTTTTTCCACAATAATTTGTTTTACATTGGATTACAGATTTTTGTTTGTGAAATATATTAAATATGGCCCAAATCTGTTAATTAATTAAATGAGTTATGTTAATATATAATCTATTTCATAATCCATAATTTTTTTTTATAACAATAATAAATTAAAATTTGCAATAACTTTAAAAATTAATATTAGATATTGAAATTTTGTAACTAAATGATTTTACGAATTTATCAACAAACTATAAAAAAAAATTGGGACACTTTATATGTTTAGAAATATTTTATGAAAAATATAATTGTTAAATATAAAATCTTACTCAAATATAAATTTCAGGTACAATTATTGTTTAATTTATATACAGACATAAAACGGTTAAAACGGTTGTGTCAGACATTTAAAATAAATTTTTTGTCACTGTACATACTAAACATTTATGTTTAGTTTCTTATTCTAAATATTCAAACCATATAACTTATGTTTAACTTACATAAATAATCAATAATTCATATACCCACACTTTTATATAATTAAGGAGCAAATAACAAATCCGCATAATTGAAATATGATCATATGACAGTTTATATAATCAAAATAATCAAAACAAAAATTATCAATTTATTTGTAGAAAAAAGGATAAAATCGTATCCGCGCTTAAAATAGCGCGTGTCAAAAATCTAGTTATCTCTTTAAAGCTTCAAACCCAAAAATAAAATGATCAAATCAGTTGAAAACCAGAGAAATGGGTTTGTTGCTCTGACGTAAGTGGAGAGAGATGAAACGATCAAAATCAGATTAAAGAGTGCCTTTCAAAACAAGAAAACAATTTTTCTCAGGAAATTTTCTGTCACAACAGATAATCAAGGTTGAATGATATTTGTTTATCATCTCTTTGTTTTGCTTACTAATCATATTGTTTAGATTTTTTATATTCGACATTATTAATATATAGTGATATGTTTTATACATTTTACTTTGTTATTAATTACTATTGCATAGAATGCATTTTCAAATTTATTTTGGTACACTATTGAGAGATATTTGTTTTGGATCATTTATATTTTCATGTTGTGTTTAAAAATATACTTCAACATCTATCATTTTAGTATTTGTGGGATTTTTACAAGTAAATATTTTTTTGCTTTTAGTAAATATTATACATAGTAGTATTTATCATATTATTTTAGTAAATTTTATTGATGTGGGATATTTTCTGGACGTTATTGTATTAAGTTTTCTGATTTATTACTAAATTAATATTTAAAAATATTATACTAGTTTTTGATTTTTACAACATAATTTGTTTTTCTTATAGCATTTCACAGAATATACTTTAGAATCTACAATTTAATATTTTTTGTAAAATTTAGAATATGATCATTTTGCGTTGGAATATTTATTTTTAAAATTGTATATTTGATCAAGAAGAAAAAATTTCCTATAAAATTACACAACTATTTTTGAGTCTAGAAAATTATACGACTTTTGAATTTTTGGTCACTAAATTAATACATTGTTTATATAAAAATATTTGAATTATCGGTAATAGTTTTTATATTCTTACAACAGATTTTGTTATGATAAAAATATATTTTAATATCTATTATTTTAGTATTTTGTGAGATTTTTATACGTAACTACATTGTTCTTTTTAAGTAGTATAATTCTATTATTTTAGTAAATTTTATACATAATAACATCTATCATATTATTTCAATAATTTTATATGTATATAACATTTTGGATGTTATTCTATTTAGTTTTCTGATATTTTTATTAAAAAAATATTTCAAAATATTATCTTATGTTTTATGTATCCAAGATTTTTTTTTGGTATTGCATTTCAAAAATTATACTTTATCATCTATGATTTTATCTTTTAAAATTTAGAATATTATCATTTTGTGTTTAGAATATTTATTTTAAAATTGTATATTTTGTCAAATGAAATTTAGAAAATTATAAAACTGTTTTGGAAGATTAACTGTTTTCGGTTTAAACAGTTATCCGATCGGATTTTGATAGGAACCGATACCCACATGTATTAAAAGCAGGACCCATCAGGTAATATGGCCATAATCGAAACCAAAACGAACCGGTTCATTTCAGATCAGATCCGAGTCAGGTAAACGGGTTAAAAATCGCAGTCCTACTGTGACTTGATAGATTTGACCTACATTTTTGAAATGTGGAAGATAAAGTTGCAACAAGTCGACATTTTGAGGAAACCGAAAACCCTAAGTTGAAAGAACCATCAAAGTTTCACAAAACGTGGAAAAAACCTAACGCAAAAGACATAGCAAAGAAGCTTGTTTGTTGGCAAATGCGCAAAAAAACAGTATTGCCATAATTGAGAGACAGAAGAAAGAGCCTGACAAGTTCGCTAACTACCCTAAGTTTTCTAACCAAAAGAAGGAAAAACAGAAGCGCCTCTGTTTCTTTGATGTGTCGCAATCCACTTCTCAAGAATCATTATCATCATCTACTCGTGTTCCTGCCGCCTCTGAGAAGACACTCTCTGAAGCTGCTGCATTAGATTGTTCTGGCTCTTTCACCGTCTCTTCTCTGCATTCAAACAAATTCACCAAGAAACCACTCTTTGATGATGAACCAGGCTGATCAGGATTTGCTACGGTTACAACAGCTGAAGCATTCATTTTCTTGTTGCCGAGCTCTAGCTGAAGCTCCTCTGGCACATCATCATCGTCAACAGGAGACGCCGATTTTACCTCCACTCCACGAGGCTCAGCATCCGCAGGAGATTTCTTCTCACCCGCCTCAGTTCCCGGTTGCTTAGTCTCGCTCTGAAAGAGTTCAAGGCTGAAAGAGGAGCTGGATCCCGTGGCTTGTTTTAGATTGGTCGCAGATGCCGCTGGGAAGAAATCAACGAAAGTAGTAGAACCTTTAGCAAACGAATCTTCAAGTGAAGAAGTAGTGGCTGTAACTGCTTCCTTACTTGCTACACAAGCTTCAAATGTCAGGACAGTGTGATCCTCTTTGTGTACATCATCACTACCAAACTGTGGCATCAGAGAGAGGGTTTGGTCTTCAGGTTCAGTGAGACCGACATCTTTCATCTCTGTATCCACAGGATGATTCCTCTCATCAGCAGCCTCGGAACCAAGACTCATTGGATGATGATCAGGCAGCATAGCAGATTGGTCATCAGCTTGATTTTTCTTAACCTCTAGTTGTTGTGGAGTTGTGATATTATGCTCTCTAACATACATCTTAGCTTGGGGAAACAAATCAGTAGCTGGAGTAAGAGGAGCGACTTTATCTGGTAAGAAAACGATGCCTTTGAGCTGCTTCTCAGTGTCGACTACCTTAACGTTGAGAAAGTATCCAGCCTCGAACGAGCCTTCGACCACACCAGAGAAAGCTTGACCTATCAGATTCTCATCAGTGGGTGGGTGCTGAGCCTCCTGGCCTTCGGGACGACGACCCCTTTTACGCGTATTCGCAAGAGACGAGGAGCTCGAGCCTTGATAATTCGTTTGGTGACCCATCATCTTTCAACTTTCCAAAAACTTCTTCTTGATCAATCTCTGCCCCCTTATAAAACAGAAACAACAAAGTGTATCTGTTTTAGTTTCATCTATGAGCTCATTAATTAATAACTATAAAAGAACCAAACTTTAACCACTATTATGAATCTTGAGATTCTCAGAACAATAAAACAGCAAACTTTTTTTTTAAATGACATTTTTGGTTAAAAGTAGTAATGGTTAGAAAGATTGATTTTTAAGTGGATTCATAAAGATTAAAAAGCGACTGACACTAGAGATTGCAGTTTATGAAATTCGGAGACTGAAACACACACAAAAAAAAAAACAGTTTATTAACAGAAGAATCGAGGGAGAAAAAAAAAACAAATTTGCGTGGAGGATCTATCACAGGCAGCGAAGGTAGAAACTCTAGATTCCACAATGGCGGAATAAAATATCGCAGAAAATCAGAGAACGCACTCACGTCTTAGGTATTGGCGACGAGGAAAATATACGTATTTTTGCGTATCCGTCCGTAGATTCTTCTTCCTCCTCTCTCGTCGTCGCTTCACCTTCTCTCTGGCGTTTTCGGGAAATAATAATTTATTAATATAAAATTTGAATTTGACGTTTATGGGCCACACATTGTTTCTTTATTAAGCCCATTTCAACTCTTTCCATACATGGTTTTTAGTAGGACTCGGCGTTCGGGTACCCATTCGGGTTTCGGTTCAATCTATTTGGGTTTCAGGTTTTTGGGGTCAAAGATTTCAGCCCCATTCGGATATTTCTAAATTTCGGTTCGAGGTCGGTTCGAATCTTTGCGGGTTCGGTTCGGGTTCGGATAATCCATTTAAAATGTTTTTAAATTTTCAAAATTCATTATATATTTTAAATTTTCAAAATCTATAAAAAGATAATATATTACATATAAATTTTCATAACATATATGTCAAAATACCTTAATTTAACATATAAATTGATTTTCTTTGAATATTTGGATAAAGAATCAATAGATATTTAACTATTTTTGGGGTTTTCAGTATACTTTAGCTATTTTAAACATTTAATTTTAACTATTTGCATATATATTTCGAGTATTTTGGAAAACTTAAAGGTATCTTATATATTTTAAAATATTTTTAGTATACATTATATATAAAATAATGTATATATTTAAGTATATAAAATTTTTTCGGATACATTCGGATACCCAAAATATTTCGGTTCGGATCGGGTTCTGTTTCGGTTCTTTAAATACCGAAATTTTGAACCCGTTCGGATATTTAATCAATTTCGGTGCGGATTCGGTGCTACTTTTTTGGATCGGGTTCGGTTCGGTTTTTCGGGTTCGGATTTTTGCCCAGCCCTAGTTTTTTTTTTTTTTTTTTTTTTTGTAACTTGGGCTACCAGCCCTAGTTTTTAGCATATTCAGTTTGTTTCCGAAAAAAAAAAAGCTGGATGTGAGAGCATCACACCAACTATGAGAGCTTTGATGGTTTTCTCAAACAAAATAATACTAGTAACATACTAACATTCTGACAAAATTTAATTAAGATAATTGTCTTATGGTACCACTATAATATTTATCTCATAAAAATAGTCATCAAATCAAATGAACAAAGTAGCTTTCATTACATAAGATTAACTAATATAGATTGGAGGATTCAGAATTCAAATTTTAAAATAATAATTTCAAAAATAGTTTTTGACTTTGAAATAAAAGTATTTTTGAAAATAAAAATTATTATTTGTTTATATATTTGTTGAAGAAAGAGTATGATTCTCATTTACTCTTTAATGAATTTTTATCACTTTTCTTTTTGTGTTATTTTGGTTAAAAACGTTTTTAGATTCTTTCGAATTTTTTTTCTTTAATTAAATCATTTAATTTTAACATTTTAGAAGATATAAAACCTTTTAATGGTAGACAAGTGGATTATAAATTTTCATTTTTAAATTTTCTCATTGGAGAACTTCTACTTACTTATTTTTTTTATTATTTACAGTATTTTACCATACAAGGACACTAGTTTAAGATCCGCAAAATGAACATTGCACATACAAATTAGTTATCGTACTATTACTTATTTATTTTACATTCTTTTACATAATATGAAATAATAAAATAATAAATATATATTGATAATTTAGAATCCATTAACTATTATATATAGTTAACTTAGCGCAAAAACATAAATCAAAACAATCAATCTTATTTATTTAAGTAAATATAAAAATACCATTTTATCTATTTTGTATGGTATATAGTTAAATTTAAATTATAATATTTACATATATAGTATATTTTAATATTAATATATATTAAGTATATAGATATGGCATATATATATATATATATGTATATATATATATGTGTAAGTATATGAATATCTATTGAGTGAGGTTTTTTACTCATATGATTTTATGATCATTTGTATCTTGTTATAGTAAAAAATTTAACAACTAATCATAAAATAATTAATGTGGAACTTTTTAGTAATATATACTAATTTTAAAAATTGAAAATCTAAAGTAGACGAAAAATCTAATTTTTTATTAATAGGTAAATATTATTATTTAATTTATCTTAATACTATAATATTAAATCAAATGGTGGAGGATCCAAAAATTATTATCAAAACTTAATTATTAAAATCATTGATCGTCACACACACACATATATATATATAATATATATATATATATATATATATATATATTAATCATATTAGGTAATACATTAGCTTTTATTTAAAGAAAAAATGAAAAAATACTAAGTGTACACTATTAATTAATATTAAGATTAGCTTAAATAGAAGTTTAATATATATTTAAATGTATCAACATATTTTTCTACAAATTTTGAGAATTATTCTAATGATGACATGTGTTATAGTTAAAGTATTGTAATGCTTCTTAAACAATATATAAAGGAATTATATACAAGTTACCAACTTTAAGTATGCCATATATAGGTGATTTGATTTTTTATTGAGTTTGAGGTGATTTGACTTTTAGTGAGTTTTTAGATGATTGTGATTTTGTTAAAACGATTATAGAAACCACTTTATAAAATGTTTCTAGAGTGTTTGGATTTTAAATTTTATAATTAACAAACCACTTTCAAACACTCTAAAAACAATTAAAGCACTATAAAATCTTCAGCTTAAATTTTATTCAATAATAGTGAATTTCAAAGTGTTTTATGAAATGACAAGTTCAATAACACTAAATTTTAAAGTGTTTATTAAAATCCATGTTTGAATAACATAAGTTTTGTCCTATTAATAAAATTCACCTTAAATGCCTAGTTGAATACATCCCCTAATGTATTTCAATATTATCTCAAATGTTATGATATCTATTACGAAATATTTTGAATTATCTAAATGAGATACTCCAAAGTAAGGATTTCTTCAATGAGATTTCTCTAATAAAATTCATGAAGTTGTGATTTTTGAAAAGTAAAAAACAAATTGTTAAGTTATTTTAAAATACAAATAGTTTCATTATAATAAATCTGTATAACATATAATTTTAAACTTTTATAAAAAAAATTGATGCATTCTCTTATTTTACTAATACATAAATCTTTGGTAAAAGAAATTTAAGTGTATATGTATATGAAATTCCCTTGGTTAACATATAAACTATATCTAGTCATGATAATATAACAAAAAGCAAGTATACATGCAATATTAACACAAAAGTATAAATATATACAATACAACTATACAACAAGCATTTATGTTTTCTCATTTCTAACATTTTTTATTTAAATTAATATATTAGTGCCATTATTCTTCAGCCCCTAGCTCTTACCTTTTTCATTTTCATTTAAATATTGGTGTCACATCCTTGTTTATGTTTCGTTGAAGAATTGGTGTAGATGATGCCCGGATTACAAAAGAAAAGGTCGGAGAAAATGACGAAAATTATGCTATTTTGGCTGGGAGAATATGTGCCAAAACTAATTAATATCTTATCCACAACGATTCTCTTGGTCTACATATTTTTGCACAATTATAATAAAGTTATATATGTATACGGTTGCACATTTTCATATATCACGTAATTTTGTGAGAACAAGTATATATATATATATATATATATATATATATATTTATATACACAGTTTCTTAATCAAATATTATGACAAGTTAACGAATTGATTCTCGCCCGACAGAAGGCACGAATTAAAGATAATGGTTTTTGTTGGCTTATTATTCCAATTTAATCAATCTTTTCGGCAACAATAACCTTACATCAGTTTAAAGTAAAGGTTATACTTTTCATGTTTGACAAGGTAAAATATCTTTTGGTTAGCAAGTACAATGACGTGATGAATGATGATTTAGCTAGTTCTAATGTTTTTTTGTCGGGATTTATCGGCATAATAATAACAACACATACATTTGGTTCCTTCTCGAATTGACTGTACAAAGCTATGTTTAAATTAAGTGATCCTAGACGTGTAGTATATAGTTCAACGTCGGCCAAACTTTATCAGATGTATACTTCACGACTATAGTACTCACAGGCTACGATTTTATAGACCAGTTTTTATTTACAAGATCCGATTTAAGAAAATCTCCTGACAGTCTATTTTTTTTTTTACTATATATTCTGTGTGAAAAGTTATTTACTTAATGATTCGGACGACGTATGGCTAGTGTTGTAGATGCAACTTTCTGTCTGGTTTTATTTAACAAGTAAACATTTTTTTAATGAGACAATATTAATTGGTGTAATTTACAAAAAAAAAAAAAAAATTGGTGCAATCTGGGACTTGATTAGCTGTGATGTTCCTTCTCATAGAGGACCATTTCACGACAACCAGTAACGTCTGCTTCGAATCTGGTTCATTTCTCTATTATCTATCATCAAAATATTTTGAATTTTTTTCTCAGTTTACACGCTAGTCCGCTAGTAGTTTCTCTGTCGAATAACCGACTCGTGTGGACTACTTCGTGGCAAAGAAGACATGGACTTTGGTTCGTCTTCTTAATTTAATATCGTACTAATATGGAGTATAAAATTTAGTAGGCGTGCATGTTGACAGAAGATTGAAAGGTGGCACAAATGCAACAAATACGTTTACGACTTTATACGTGCAATAATGTACATAGTCCAACTTCGATTTAGAACACGATCACATGAAACTTAACTAAGCATTGAACTAAGGAGGAGTTACGTTGGACATTTGTTCGGCCTTTTGCTTATATCCTTAGCTACTTCTTGTTATAAACCTAATTTGGGTATAAGAAAACAACTAGCCACTAATATTTGATTAACCAATCAAGTCTTTAGCGTTCCATCTTATGGTCGATCAAAGGTACGACCTAAATGATCTGGTATCTGTCGATCCAGGTCCAGTTTTATTATCATGCTAAAAATACTAAGCTACATCGATTCGGAACTATAATTCTTCTTTCACATTCATTAACGAGTTATCTCTCTAGCTAGGTTATTCCCGCTATAGAACAATCACGACAGTTACCCAATATTTTTTTTGACATAGTTCAAAATCTTGTAGTAAACTGTTATTAGTAATGAAATTTATGGCTGAGCATGGTCTTGGGACATTAAAATTCTTTAAGAAACCAATAACATTTAGTCCAAAAGAAAAAGAAACCAATAACATTTTGCAACAAACGTTTTTTGGGGGGTCTTTTTTTTCTTTGCTAAGATTTGGTGCAATTTTGGGGGTCTTTGAACATGCATCCTTAATGATTTCTTTTGTGACTCATTTAGCGATAGTCTTTTTGCGCTAATCTATGATAACTTGCTAAAATTAGCGACCATTACCATTAACTAGCGATTACATATGTATTTTTAATCTCTTAACTTAGATACCACCAGCAAGCTTCTTTTTATATACGAAATTGAATTGTGTAATTGTCTTATAACCAATATTTAATAAAACAATAAGATTTAGTAAGTATTGTGTATGACTGATATCATTGTTATTTTCTGATGTGAGGTTCAGCTAATCCGTGAGAAAAGAATACTATTAACTATTAACATGTTTGACAAGATAACTTGACTGATATATTAGTTCACGTGTTACTATTTACTGCCAGAATTGAAAACTTGGGTAACTTTTTCTTAATTAGAGATAAGATAATCAAAATAACAACATACGTAAATAAAACCTACATATATTTCCGATATGAACAACTGAGCTATCTGGTGTTACACTTACACATCGACGACAGAAACCGAAAAATTAGATACAAATAATTACTATATCTCTCTCAACAAAGGAAAATTACTATATATGTTTAAGTGTCTTTGGTCCCCCGAGAAGAAGAAGATCAAATAAGAACAAGATGAAGATAGGAGATAGGAACAGTGTCACAAGGATTGCTTTGGATGTTCTCGGAACATATCTTGTCTATGTCTGCTTCTTTTATCTCACTAGCACGTGAGATTAGAGTTTCTTCCTCATATTCTTGTGCCACGGCTAATCCACGAAGCTTCAGTTTAGTTGCCTAATTTCTCTCTATTTGCATTTTTGTCGGGATATAATTTGGTATAGGGATAATAGATCCTAGCTAGGTGATGTTCCGGAGATTTTGAATGTGTCTCCACTACGGAGTGGCTTAAATTGACGAGAAATATATATTTTGTTCTCCTTTGTTAATATATACTTTTGCAATGTTACCATCGTCGAAACATTATGATAAGTAGGGAAAAAACGCATAAGAATCAACTATAGAAATGAAGAAAAAAAATATTTCTTATCAATTTTGTTGAATAACAAATTTTGTTAATAAAAATGAAGAGGAATAAAAATTAATATTTTCTGTAAATGGTAAAACAAATTAGGAATAGTTAAAATACATTATTTCCTTTCATTCTTTGGTCATGGTTTTGTCCGTAAATTTGCATGGTTCTAAACGCTATCACTTTTTGCAATTTAAATGGATATTTCTAGCGTTCTGAAACCATTATAACTCTCGCTACACTTGATTCAAATGGTAACTTTAAGTATATCATAACTCGTAAGAACAAGTAATTATGAATATTAGTGTTCCAAAACCATTATCTCGCTTTACAATACAAATTAAATTAAATATGCAAATGCTCTGTAATTTTCATTATATTCTGGTTGTAAGCTTTGGATCTAGATGCAATGTAACCAATGGACTCCTGTGCATCTACCCCAAAATCTTCTTGGACCTATAAATTTGCAGAATAAGAAAAGAAGAAAAATGATGCCTAGGCAAATCTTTTTGCCTGTCTTTTTGGGTGAATATGTCCTTTGCCATAATAATTTTAAAAATTAAATTCTGTATTTTCAATAAATATTTTAGTTTCGAATCTACTTGTCTCTAATGTTATAGGGTCTATAAATTTTTAATTCGTTTATAAATGGATCGGCAAATCTTCTGCTACAAAGTTGCTGCAAATATATGGGCAGCAAATTCATTTTAAATAAAAGTGAATTACTTTAATTCGGCCCTTAAGTCACTTTTTCACATCTCGCTTGAATGAAAACCATAGGTTTGTCCCCGTCTGGATTATAGACTACATTTATGCAGCTTTAGTCAAAAATGCGATAGATATATTGTATAATATATGGTCATACTAAAATGCCAATCCAACGTTGTTGACACGACGATATAACCAAATTAACCAACGTGTTGCCTTTGATCTATTATCCGTATTATCAGGAATAATAGATGAAAAGACATATGATACTACAGTAAAAAAAAACATTTGGAGTTAAATTGATCTCGGTAAAAGTTCTGAAGCAAAATCTGTGTATAACAGAATAACTAATGACTAACCAAATGATCGAGAAAGTTTGGGAATCGAAATGTATGATAATTTTTAATATAAAAGCAATAATTAAAAATCTAATTTTTTAATAATGATTTCTGTAAATTTAAAACGATATGATCTTTTTAACCCCAGTAATCATGTTTAACATTAAAAATCAGCTAAGAAACTACGTATTCAGTTTTGTAGTTTAAAATGATGATTTAGTTTTGATCAATATGTGTAACACATTCAGTTTTAAATTTTGGAATTTATTTTAACATAATCAATTTTGATCAATTTGTGTAAATTTAAAATGATGATTCAGTTTTGACCCATAAAATGACATATGAATAGAAAATAGACCAAACAAAACCAAAATTGTGTGGTCCAGAGCTTGCTCGAGTGTGTAAATAATTCTCCATAAGGGTTAATAATGCCAAAGATCAAACTTTACCATATACGAAAATGTTTGTAGTTTTCTGTTGGCCAATGTAGATATTAATTTGGAAAACTATTTGGTTTGTATATATGAGATCTACATTGTTACAAAAAGACAATCCCTAATTCATAAATTAGGTTAATCTGAATTCAAGATATAGGCGTGAAGCTTATTCCAGTTTTGGATTTAGCTGGTTCATCATTTTTGGTTTAAAATAAGGATGTTAAGCTTATGTTTGCATTTTATGTAGTATCGTATATTATAACATGTGGAAAATTGTCGATTGTCCGGTATTTTAACTAATCCTACATAAAATGATAAAGCTAAATTACAAGCACAATCATACAAACAAAAGAATATATAGATCACGAAATCCACCTACTTATAATATCCTGTGTCAAAAATTGCTCTACAAGTATTAAGTATACATATATATGTATATATATATATATATACAAATATCTAAATGTGCCGAAACATTTAAATAATAAGGTTACCTAAGTTTTATTTATTTTGTCAACAAAATTAGTTAGGTTAATGAATTGAACTCATAAGATTAGACAACAACCTCTATAACTTTAAAACGTTCGTCTTTAATTCGTGAATTTGTTCTCTATGTTTTTTTTTTGACGAACATTTAATTTGTTCTCTATGTTTACTCTTGAATAAAAAAATTCGACTAAAGGCTTGATATCTTGTGTTTTTAATAGATTTTACCATTCATTTATCATGCATTTTGATCATCTAGGATAGCATTTAGACTTGTTTAGTTTGCATTGCATTGCATTTGTTCTTATCAGGTGATGGAGATGCCAAATGGTGACTTTGGAGCAATTGGAGGTGGATTGGAGGCAAGATTGGTGTTTTTCGAGTTCATGGCGTGATGACTAAGTGTCCCAGCGGCTTCATGTGACAGGCAGCGGCATTTTGACCTTGCAGGAAGCCGATGCACATCACCCAGCGGCCTAGCGTCACCCAGCGGCCTGGCGTCATGACGAGAAGCCGGTGCAGAAGTTCTGCTGAAAATTCTAAGTGTTGGAGCGGCTTTTGGTGCAGCGGTTTCACCAAGCCGCTGGAGAAAAACACACCTCCCTGCCCAACTTCGACTTCTCGCAGTGGCCAAGTGACGACGCGTCAAAAACCAGCTGTGATGTCACAGCGGCTTTTTGCATCTCCAGCGGCTTATTGGACGCGTCAAAAACCAGCTGTGACACTTAGAAAAAATATTCACATCTGTTTTTACCAACTTTTACCCAAATTATCTTGGGTCAACCCAGGTTTGTTGGGTCGACCCAGCTCGTTTTTAGGCTACTATAAATACTCTTTAGACCCTAATGATGGGATTATCTTGTTTTCTCTTAAGAACACATTGAAACCTTGAAGAAAGATTGAATCTTTAGTTTCTTTTCTTCTTATTTCTTTGTGATTGTTGGATTAAACTTGCTTCTCAACATGATTTCTCTTAAATCAACCATGGGTTTAAGGTTAATCATGAAGATTAGTGAGTAGACTTCTTTTGGATTCATGGGTTAGGGAGACTAAGGGTGATTAAGCTAGATCTAAGGTGTTTTAGTATAGATCTCTGTTGTTCCTTGCTTGTAGAGTGTTCTCAATGCATCTTTTGAGTTGGCCTCTCAAAAGTTGAGCTTTAGGCATTTCCCACCCACAAGGTGTTTGATGAAATGCCTGAACCAACTCTCCTAAGCTTTTAACATACTTTGCCAAAGAGATTTGTTGTTAAAGGTGTTAAGATGGCTAGTAGACTTGTTCTCCATGATTGCTTTTGTAACATTCAACCAAAGAGATTTGATGCTTGAGTTACCTTAGTAAATGAACATTCATCTAGAGATAGAGTTTGTTTAGGATTGTGTCTAGGCTTAAGGTTGATAGATTGATTGAAAAGCTGCCACCTTTAGATTGAAACTTGATCACCCAATGTCAATTCCCTAATCCCATGAGTCCTCTTGCTTCATATTAAGAAACAAAGATCATTTCTTTATTGCATTACTACTCTAGTTCTTAGTTCACTTCACTCCACTTATTGATTGCACTTAGATTAAGCATGGTCTTGCATTCTCTTTGCTTTAGAATCACTTAGGATTGGTTCGACAATCTTTTACACTACAACATTTGATAGAGACCTGAAAAGTTCTGTTATCAAATTGGCGCCGTTGCCAAGTTCTAAGTTGATTTTGACATTGGGATTTAGTCACTTGCTTGAGACTAAGTAAACTTACACGAGGATCAAACTGGGTAATATTTAAGGGATTGATACGTTGAGAATTGTCATGGTTTTGGTTTAAACATTTTGGGACTAATCTTTTGAAACTGTTTCTTTCAAAGGGAAACATACGTTTTGTATTTGTGTTTGTTTCTATATGTAATTGTATTTATATATAGTATATAGTATATATAATGTAAATAGAAATGCTTAATTATCAACATTTTGTATTTATATATATGCATGCCAGCTTTACGTCTAATTTAATTTTTTCTTGATAATATAAGTAAGTGGAAATGTAAATAAAAATATTTAATTATCGATGTTTATAAATATGGAGAAAAATAATTAATATCAGACATGAAAACGTAAATACAAACGCAAGAGGCTGGTGTTGTCTTAGTTGTACTTTCATTCACATTTGCTTTTGTCATTTGTAAATTATGTTTTGTCACGATTCTCAAATGTAACACTCGCCGAACTTCCGTTGTGTTTAATTTTAACTATATGTATAAATTCTTAAATGTGGTTTACACGCCTTTATATTGCAATTTCTATTTTTCTCATATGTACTTACCTAAGTTTGTATATATTGATATAATTATTCTGGTGTTGAAAGAGATTATCTGTGCTAAAGCAACAGTTTGACGTATTGAATACTTGACCCTGCACTTTTTCAGAAGTCATAAAATCACCACCATTTCTATTTTGTTTGATTCTCTTTGTTCTCATTTGTTATTTGTTAGCGTATCTTTATCCATAAAAACTATTAATTATAAACAATTTGAACTAGTTTAATGGATTTTCTCATAGGCTATTTCACGGGTTCTTATTTGAGAATCATTTTCATTATCTTTTTAGTTTTGCTTTTTCAAATTCTGAAATACTCGTATGAAAAAATTCTAATAAAATCACGCGAAATCATCTACGTACAAAAATGTTTTCATGAATTTAACAAAAAAAAGTATTTTAAATTTATAATGCTTGAATCTGAACTAATATTTGGAGTATACATATACCTCCCGTTGATTTTATAGTAAACAAAATAAAAAACATCCGGTTTGCAAGAATGAAACCATTTAATCTGAACCACGAATATATGAGAATATCTTCATTTGGTCATGAAATATACTGATATAGTTTTGGATATATTTTTTGAGTTTCCTCTTTTCCCTGCTCTTTGTTAAATTTAATTGATTTGAATTACAGTTATGATAAGAAAAGGAGTTCAATCATATATATGATGACATACACATATGATCTACAAAACAATAAAAGACAATTTTTTCACAAAAAGTAAGAATATTCAAAACACAATTGGACCAGAAAGTAAAACATGGGTAGGCACATATAAGATACATATAGGATTGAATTATAGAAAAGGAACTATAACAGCCAAGAAAATCTGAAAACATTTTCTTGATTCTGCTAGCTGCTCTATATATGTGCCTACTCATGTAAAAAAGAAGATAAATTCTTGATTCACATCAGTGAGACATTCACATGGAATCATCACATCAGTCTTTTTAATTCAAGAGAGAGAAACAACAAAAGACACAACACAAGTTGCTCTGTCTCTCTCTTCGCCACTCCATGTGTAACGTGTAATGCAATTTGCTTATTCTTCTTAAGCTTAATATTCTCCATCTCTACTCTACCTGCTCCTTTTCCATGGATTCTTAAGTCTCATTTCTCTGTTTAAATTAACAAAAAAATGATTAACAAACAATAAAAATTAAAAAATTAAAAAAACAAATACAAAAAATGATATCTACAACGTACCGAAAGATTTCTTGCAATGAAGAACGGCTTCGTAAATGGAGCTCTCTGAGTCACAAGATCTTCTCCAATAATAATCATCTGCAACACTTATTCTTGGCGACGAAGTCATTTCATCTGAATAAACTCTGCTTCTAGACAACGTCGTTAGACGGATCCTAGAGTCGGTACCGATCCCTCCGGATGATCCAGCGGTTCTACATCTCCTTAATCTTTTACACAATGGCGTCAAAAACAACAAAACCCATTTCGAAACTCTTCTCAACTTTCTACAAGAAGAAGGGGACTTGCTCTTAATGTCACGTGTCTCCATCTTTTTCTCCGATTTCGCATCCAACTGCTCATATTCTTCTTCCGTAGCTGCTGACGTGGCTTTTGATAGATAAGGCATGACGTAGCCGTCACGGAAAAGCTCGTCCGCGTGAACTAAAGAGTTATCTTCGTCGGAGAAAGAGACAAAGTTATCAAACTTGAAGCTACTTTCGTGGGCTTTGTTGATGAAGAATCTTCTAGAAGGAGGCAATCTTGGGTCCATCTCTATGAAGGAAGAAGAAGAATCTTCGTAGGTTTGATGATGATCATCAATAGAAGCTTCCAAAGAAGAACAGTTGACTACCCAACTGTAAGAGAAACTGTCTATAGGAACTAGTGGCATTGATGAAGCTTCTTGTTGATTTTCTTCCATGGTTATTTTTGTTTGTTTGGTGGGAGGATATATATGTTCTTCAGTTTTTTCAGAGGTTTTTGTTTGAGCCAAAAATGTTTGAATGGAAAACATATATTTCAGTGTATATATATATAGGAAGGGACATACACACATATTGAAGCCAAGATATATTATATTATAATTTCTTGTAACGGTAATATATTATATTTATGTGGTTGGTTTGGTAAGAAACAATAGATATTAATAATTGGAAAGGGAAAAGAAAAGAAAAGAAAACATAAGAGTTTGTGAGCCCATCTAACCTCTTATTAGTTATTATGTGCTGTTGCCTTCACTCTTTTCCTCTTTTTAATATTTATCTTAGTTTATTCTTTTTTGCATAGACAAGGTTCTTTTAATTATTTATCCCAAGCATCATTTTATCTTTTAAGTAGTCTCAATATCAAAACGCTACCCATGATTATAACTTTTTTGAAGAATATCAATATATATCACTAAAAAAACGATGCATGTTGACGAATATTTCATGGGGTTTGTTGATTAGAAAGAGAAAAGAAAAACAAAACGATTTGTATGAAAGACATACAAATAGCATTAAGATAAAATTTCCTAATTTCCGGAGTTTTACGAACAAAGAGGACCACGAGTTGGAAATAAAAGAAAAGAACGTAAATAAAGAAAACTAAATTTAAAAGTCATATTCATATATAAGAAAAAGAGTTAAAATTTTTAAATACAAAATTAGGAGATCGGAGGAGAAAGAGAGAGAGGGGAGGGGGGGGGGGGGGGGGGGGAGAGACAGAGGTCCCGGAAGTGTCGGGGTACGAGACGAATGTTGTCGAAAGTTTAGGGGACAAAAGCCGAAAATATAAAGTGACGTGGAGACTCATCAAAGACTTATCTCTATAGGCCATATTGCATGGTCTTTTTATGGGTTACGTTAGTTTGAGATACTCAGGAAACAAGGTTTTCATTTTGTGTATTTTTTTTCATTTTGTGTAGTTGAGTAGTGCATTTAATGATATGAATCTCTCAAATCTCGAAGGGAATGTTTTTTGGTCGTCTACTGATGATAACAGGGAGTATAATTCATAACACTGAGACATAAGTACAGTGTTACATGTTTTATTTTTATTTTTCTGTCAAAAATATAATTATGGTTCTGTTACAATATAGTTATATCCTTGTTTTTTTAACGTCTTTAACTTCATAGATACTAAATAAATGTAACTAATTACATGAAACATAAACTACAACAATCATGTCATTAAGAATAATATTAAACAGACACTATTAACATGGGAAAATCACATTTTAAACTCTGGGAATGTCACTTTATAGCACTTTAAACACTGAAGTTTTTTCACTAGCACTTTAAAACCTGAAAGTGATATTTTTAGCATAACAAACCTCCAAACCAAATAAGTGACCGGTACTGTTCATTTTGTGATGAGGTGTCAGTTTTTTTTTTGGTTTTCTAATAATAAAAAAAATAAAATACATGAAAATTGGAAAAAATTCAAATAGTTGGAAGTTCAAAAAATCTAAAATTTCAAAAATATAAAATTAAAATTTCAAAAAATGTAAAATTAAAAATTCATATTAAAAATATATATAAAATAATTTCTTTTAAATATGTTAATTTTACATAAAATATATATTTTTTAATTTTCTATATGTTAGGTTTTGGTGTGAGTGAAGCTTTTTAGATAAGTGACATTCATTTTAGTTTCTCTAAAGTTTGACAGTAATTTATTTAATTTTAAAGTTATTTACTGTTTTTAAGAACTTTACTAATAAATTAATTTCTTTTAAAACAAACTTAAATTTACTATTTTTTATAAATAATACTAATAGATATCTTAACAACTTTGTAAAATTTACATAATATAATTATTATTATTTTTTCTTTTATATATTTTTAAAATGTATGTCTTTTATGTAAGAAGCTCCACTCACACCAAAACCTAATATATAGAAAAAATATATTTTATGTAAAATTAACATATTTTTCAAAAAAAATTGTTTAATTTTTAATTTTTAATTTTGAAATTTAATTTATCGATTTTTTGAAATTTTGGATTTTTTTAATTTTCAATTTTTTTTTGTGATTTTTATTTATTTTTCGATTTTTTTGAATATTTTTTATTTATTTCGTTATTATTAATTAAGAAAAACTGACACCTCATCACCTTCAAATGAACAGTACCGGTCACCTAGTTATCTTGAAGAACAAGTAACTTCGTTGGAGGTTTATTATGCTAAAAGTGACACTTTCAAGTTTAAAGTGCTAGTGAAAAAACTTCAATATTTAAAGTGCTAGAATGTGACACTCTCAGGGTTTAAAATATGATTTTCCCCTATTAACATGATATTTCTTAACTCATTTATATGATAAGACTGATCCGCTAATTTTTTCATCTTCAATTTTGGTCTCATTAGATCTATTTTACTACTTATATATTTTTGTCAGTAAACACTTTTTATCTCTAAATAGATCATTAAACGTGATTCATTTGTTACATCACACTCGGTCTCAAACACTCTTGATGCAGGAGATAATATGCTTTGTTATAACCCATGTTCAAAAATGTGCCCGCCTAGCCGCCTAGGCGCTATTCGGAGGTTGACCACAAAGAATTTGACCAAATCGTTGAAGTTAGGCGTTGATCCGCGTAAGACCACCTAATTCCCGCCTAATTCTGAATTTACCGTCTAGAGCATTTTTTCTCGTTCACATAAAATTAAAACACGATTAATTATTTTTAATCATTATTAACAGATTTTGTGTAATTATTCATTACTAAATAATTACAGTTAGCTATTAAACCCAAAACAGACATACATACTGCATTTAGAGATTTTTTCGTACCAAACACACTATATTCTAAGTGTTCGACAAATCAAAATGAGTGTTTAAAATTATATAAAAAGTTATATATTTGTGTCTAAAAACTTGTGTTATCATGTTTAGAATTAGTTAAACATATTATAAATATATTAAATTATATTTAAAATTAGATCCCACGTATTTTTCGAATACTACCCGATTTTTTCGATAACTCGTTAGACTGGGACTTACCGCCTGACTAGCACCTAACATAATTTTAAACAGGAGTTATAACTGTCCATAGCATTGATATTCTTTTTCTTTGGAATTCTTTGACATATCTTCATCGCTTAACAGTAGCTATTCTTCACTTCTCTTCAAATAAATGGTTCTTCATCATCTTATGATTCATTAATGGTATTAAGAACACTGAATGACGCTCTTTTTTATCATCCTTCATTACCCTCCAAACCAAAATCCCCCACTTTGAAACCATCTGATAGAAAATTGTTCATATCCCCTATATATTAAAGGAGATGCATTTTGCATTAAATGCGTTCACATTAAAATTGACACGTGGCGGCTTCATAAAGCTTTTAAAACAAAGACGGTGACATGGCGACGTTAGAGGACTTCTCAAAATTTTTATTGTGTTTGAAACACAAAGTTTCCTTATTTACTTTTACTAATCGGACACAAACTTTTCAGAAACAAATCGATTACGAGTTGTTCATGACCATCAAAGGAGAGCAGTTAAATTTAGATATTTATTGTCAATTGTTAAGAAAAAAAATGAAACTAAGACTCTTAAACCAGATACGAAGAGGATGTGCTGTTAAGCAAGACGTTTATTAGTTGCTACGACTTCTAAACGAGATGTGGTTGCTAAGAATCCTAAACCAGACACGAAGAGGATCGGTTGTTGAGCAAGAGGTTGATGACTTGCGAGGTTGATAATCTATCAATGGAACATAGAATATCGTAAGCCTGTCGGTATCAAGTTGATATCGTCTATTACTCTAGGGTTCTTCGTACTTTGTGTTGTACTCTGTTTTTGTTTCTCTGTTTATTTTTTCCTCTGTTTCTTTGTACTCTGATTAATGTTCTTCTGTTTCCATAATTTTAATTTAAGTTTAAATTTATCCCGTGCTTGACGAAACCGAAAAACTCATTGACTGGATTCATGTTCAGACAATTGAACTTGTGTTCTGATATAAAAATGTTTCCGTTTTGTAGATTGTGTTGTTTCCACGAAGGACATGGTTATATGGGCCAATGTAAAAGTATTTATTCTCATTTACAAAATATTTTCCTACGGACAGTGTGATACTTGTGTGGTTTTTTTAATAATCTCAAATAATTTGTCAAAACATTTTCGCAAGGACGTTAATAATGTTCATAAAGACTTCATGACTTGATGAGTAGTTTAGGATGAGGAGTTTGGTCTGTTTCATGCACGTACATTTTATGAGTTTGGTCTGTTTCAATTACTAAAAAGCTCATGCACATACATTTTTGTTAATTGGTGCGTTTGGTCTGTTTTACTAAAAAGCTCATGCACGCACAGAGGCTTTGGTTTTCATTTGGTGTATTTTTTTACTATATTGCAACTGTCTTTTACAAACGTTTTGAGTTATGGTTTATAACTGATTAAACTGAACAAAATTGATCCAAAGTAAAAACATGTAAATATGTAAAACATGTAAATATGTATATATTTATAACGACGAATTAAAATATCTATTTGTTATATAAGTTGAACTATAATTATAATTTAAATCACTTGAACTATAATTAAGTAACAATTCAATGTAATTGAGACATTTTATTTTCATAGTCTTTTTTTTTAACATTGCCTAAATTGAAGTAAAAATTATAAATTTGATGTACAAAACCGATTAGTTGAAGTTGTTTATAACTTTTTTTATCTTTAAACAAACAGAGATGTGTTCAACTAAAGACATATTAATTTGATGAACACTTAATAAGGAAGACTAGAAAAACTTTGCTTTGTGCTTGTGTTTTGTTTTTTTTTTCAAATGATCTAATTTTAGATTTGATTATTTTATTAGATGATAAAGCTTTTTTTTGTTTTTTATTCTTTTATTTAAATATATAATATTTTTTTAATAAATGACTTTTGGATAACATGACTCCTAAATTTGTATAATATATAATATGATCTCAAACTAAATCATTATGTTTTTGGTATAAAACCGAACAAACTGAAAACCGAAGGTATATAAACAAAATTTAACCGAAGTAAATATGGATTTAGAATAATAGTTATATTTTACTAATCCAAAATACCGAAAAAACCAAACCGAAACCAATCCGATATCCGGATTGAATATCCTTAATCCAAATGAAACCGAATGATTGTTTCATTCTCCCAAAATATAATTAAAATAATAAATTTATCCCCGAATTAATGATATGATGATATGATATGATATTTACGATAGAAGCATTTATGATTGTTCCGCTAGATATAATTATTATTTTCTTTTCTTTCTTTAAATAAAACCTACGAAATTACCATAAATGACTAATATATATATGACAATTAATGTTTCTAATAGTAATATTTGATAACAATTTATATCTCCTCCATCATTTTTTGTTTAATTTATATTATTAATATAAATTAAACAATCGAATTAGCTATAAAATTAAAATTTAGATTTTCGTATATGTTATATTTGATTTTTTTTTTAAATGACAATAAATGACTAAAACTATTTAACTATTATGTTCAAAATTAATATCAATGGTTTAACACTTTTATTATAAAAAGATACAGATGATTTTAAAACCATATGAATAAAAAGTATCAATTAATAATAAAACAAATATATATATAGATTAAACTATATACCATATAAGAGTACATAAATATCTTAATTTTAAAAAAAATTCAATGAATTTTCAAGAACATTTATAAATTGTAAACTTATCAAATTTTTCACATTGAAAATTTTGTTATCAATGATTTAAATATTTTGTTATAAAACAATATGAATGATCATAGAACCGTATGATTGTGAAGTTTCATTTAATAAATAACTATATAAAAATAATATATAAAATATATTATTCTTAGAAAAGTAAATAGGTCCATCTTAATTTATATTACACTTTTTATTAAACTAACTATCGAATTGATAAATAATATACACAAACAATCTCGCACTTTCCTTAAATAAAAGCTATGAAATTACCTAATATGATTAACATATATATAAAAATTAATTATTATGAATAATGAATATTTGATAGCAATTTTTGTATCTTAGTTTTTTTATTAAAGATATTAAAAGTCACATTAACTATATAATAAAAACATTTAGATTTTTTCTTATATGTTATATTTTGAATTTTTTAAAACGTTTATAAATTATTAGAAATTTGAAGATCTCACTTTGAAAATTTGTGATCAATTGCTTAATTGTTTTTATTATAATAAGATACAAATAATTATAAAATTGTATTACATGAATTTTTATTTAATAACTACTCAAATTAAATAATATATATATTATACACTAACGATTTAAAGCAACAAAATTGGCTGCATCAATTTTAGTCGTCGAGTTGAAACCTTTCAAAACTATGTGGAAGACTAAAGTCAAAGTAATTCAATTTTGAAAATAATAAGATGATGGTTCTAAAATCATTAAAATGGTTCTCAATGATGTGAAAGTTAAATATTAAAAAAATTGTAGAACATATTTTTGTAACAAAAATGACTTATTGACCACAATACAGTTTTTATAGATATAAACATTGTGATAAAAAATTTAAGCCCAAATTGATTAGACTCATCATAAATTCAAAATAAATTTCGGTCCACAATTATAATTACAAATGTTCAGCCCACGATATCTTATATATATATATATATATATATATAATATATATATATATATATATTAAAGGAGAAACATTCTAAGAAATTTATTCACACTATAATGGAATGTGGCAGTCTCACAATGATTTAAGAATGAACATTGACACTCTAATAAATGTTTTCACACTCTACATAAATGTGTTTAAACTATGTATTTTATGTTTTTTTTAATATAAAATTCACATGTAAGGTTCCAAAAAATATGAATTTAAAATCTAATTCTACAATAGGATATTAAGATATGATAAAAAACAATCCAAAACCAACTAATATCTAAATTAGGGATGTTTGATATGCTAAAACCGAAGAGTATCGAACCGAACAGAAATAGATAATATGTTTTGTTTTGGTATATACCATTGTAACCAAATGGATGTAATTTTATAAAAACCGTAGGATTTGGATATGGTTTGATTTATAACCGAGTAAACTGAAACATGTAAATATATATATATATATATATATATATATATATATATATATATATATATATATATACATATATATATATATATTTATAACGACGCATGAATATCTATTGTTATATGAGTTGAACCATAACTATAATTTGTAAATCACTTGAATCACTTGAATTATAACTAATTAACAATTTACTGCAACAGAGTCTTCTTATTTTCTTAGTCTTTCTTTTTCGATATTTTTGCTTTATTTTAACAATAACTAAATGGAAGTAAATATTATAAATTTGATCAACAATTAGTTGAAGTTTCTTTACAATTTTTTTTTATCTTTAAACAAACAGAGTTGTGTTCAATCGAAGACATATTAATTTGATGAACACTAAATATGGAAGAATATAAAAGCTTTTATTTTATGCTTCTGTTTTGTCTTTTATTTTTATTCTCAAAATTTAGAGTTTTGATATTAATTCTAGATTTGATTATTTTATTAGATGATAGAAGCATTTTTTCATTAATTTATTTAGATGTATAATATTTTTTGATAAATAACTTTTTGACAACATGACTCTAAAATTCGTATAATATATAATATAATCTCAAACTAAATAATCATCTTTTTGGTATAAAACCGAATAAACTGAAAAGCGACAGTATATAAGCCAAATCAAATTGAAGTAAATATGGATTTAAAATAGTAGTTATATTTTACTAACCGAAATACAAAAAAAATGAACGGAACCGAAACCAACCCGATATCCGGATTGAATACTCATAATCTAAATGAAACAGAACTATTGTTTCATTCTCTAAAACATAATAAAAATAACAACTTCATCCCGCGCAAGGCGCGGGTCTTATCCTAGTTGATAAGTAAACCAATACCATCACAACTAAGAAGCGTTAGCAACTTTCTGGTCATGTGGCTTAACATAGAATATCTTGATTTCGTTATCGAGTTTGTGTTCATACTTCACCCTAGCAAAATAATAACAAGTTGACGCCACATCCACCCCATACTCAAACTTCTCTGTTTGAAATTCTTTCTTTGTTTTTGTGTGAACCATGCCATACTCTTCATGAGTTTAAACAATATATATAGCCTCGTAGTCACAACCCTCATCCAAAGAATTAAAAATAAACTTATATTGTTGACTGAAAATCTGACATTGGTGATCCTCCATTCGTGGTGATTTTAAGTAACCAAAGAAGCAGACCTCTATGTCTTCGCCATGGATTCCACCAAAATTGATCATCTCTTCCGCTCTAAAATTATGGAAGTCGTGCAAAATTATTCCACCATTTGTAAAATCAAAATCAGTTATTCTTGGATCCCAATTAATCCATCCATGAAAAAAATATCTCAACTGGGAACAAAATTTTTTTGTTGGATCAAGGTCGGACAGAAACTGGCATTCAGAGAGATAAGAAGAATGATGATTGTTGACAAAAAACTGAAGGTTGGAAAACAAAATGACATATCCATCACTTACTGGAAAATAAACATAAGAGCAAACTAAATACAAGGAAAGCACAAAAAGTAGCAAGGAAGAAAGGGTTACAGTTGCTTTATAAATCTAGGTTTATATGCTATTTCCTTGTTTTTTATCATAAACAAATATCCAAATATTCAATCGTTAGTCACAATGTCACATAATCTATATATTGTATAATTTTAAACCATATTATTATTTTAAAATCGATTAATAATATATTTATGTTGATTAATTGATCTAAATATAATTTTAAATATTTCTATTTTAATCAAATTGGTTTAGTTTTTTGTTGTTGTTGTTAGAAGTGCATTCATAATTAATTTTCATGCAATATAGATATTTACACAAAATTTGGTAACTCTTTTTAAATTTAAGCCTGTGTGTAAAATTTCTTTTACTTTCAGTTATGTTATTATAATATGATAATAAATATGTATCTGATCTTAGTTTGTGGTATGGTATGTATCCAAATTTAAAATTTCACTTCACCGGTAAAAAAAACTATAATAAATAATAATAATTTGTTATTTTTTTCTAGTTTGGAAAAGTAGATCCAGCTATAAAATTTTAAAATATCTAGTTATCCATAAAAATTTAGATTTTAATCATAATGAATTTATTTGGTATTTGTTAAATACAAATACAATTAATTTTGATTAAAATAAAGATATTTAAACAATAGTGGCGATTGGTTGGACTGTAGTTGTAGATTATTACTGTAGAGTTTAGTTTATAGAATTTTTGATCTAGTTATATCTAAAGCTTTAAAAATTAAATGAAAAATAAATAAAAAGGTAAAATATTCCAACAACAATATTTTTTCTTTTAGAAAATAAGGCTACTACACATATTCTTTTATTTTTTTTACTTTAACTTTAAAAACTAAATAGAACATTATTGGTAATTTATATGGTTGTAAATAGAAATTAAAACTAAAGTCACGTGTTAGATACCAACCAATTACCCTCAATATTTGCTAAAAAAAATTCTCAAGTTGATGTGGAAATTTTCTTGTATTTATTTTTCAAATTTTAATAAGAATTATGTGGTTTAAGTTTATGGTACTAAACCAAATTTAGTTCTAAAATTATTTAATAATCTTGCAAAAACAAATCTCCCTCATCAAAATTATACATGTCATAGTATGATGAAATCCATATTATATTTTCTACTAAATCATGTCATCATTTTAAAATTTTCAAAATGGAAGTGGTGAGGACACATAAACAGAATTAATAAAATAACTTTTAAAATAATGTCTAAAAGGTATATATATATATACAATTAATTCAACACTTCAGAATTAAAACATTGAAAGCATTGACAAAGAAAAACATTCAAAGCTTAGAGGGACAAAAAAAAACTGTCCTCTGTACAATCATCCAATGTCAATTTTGTTGTAGCCTTATTATATAACACAATTTAAGATCTATAACCAAGAAAATGACTGAAAATACAATTTAAACCACCTGAACAGTGTAAGAGATATAATCAGGAGTCTGGTAAGTGGCTACAACCTTGAGAAAGAGATGATGATCCTATGAAGGCGATGAGTTTAAGAAAATTTTAAGTTAGAGTAGTTCTTTTTACAATTTATTTGGGAACAAATTAGAATCTAAAATTCAAATTAAATCAAATAATTTATTTAGATAAAAGTACATTTCCATTGTATCCCACTATAAACTTATCAGTTAGAGTATTAGACCATGATTATCGGCGTATCTAAGGGCAAATCTCTTAGCATTTATGGTCGAAATTTAAACAAAAAAGGCTAATATAGTTGGGACGCCCCTAAAATAAGAAACATTTTCTCGCGTTCTTACGAGGCACGTGTTTGGTTGCTGGCCGTTGATGCGAAATTGGTTGGGCAAATGCGATGAAAGGCCCAGATTTCTCAATCTTCTGTTCTGTCTGTTCTTCGCGTTCTCTCTGTTCTCTCTCTTGGAGGTGATTCATCTGGCTTCTCTTCGTCGCGTTCTCTCTCGTCGGCGTCTGTCTCGAGCGGTGGTAACGGTGATTCTCTTGGCGTCTCTCCATTCCTCTCCACGGCGATTCGATAGGCGTCTGTCCCTTCCTCGCGTTATGTCTCTTATCGGCGATTCTAACCTCTCGTGTGTTTCGGAAAAGGTAATTAACTCCCTTTCTATGTTTTTTTGTTTTCGGTGTCGATGTCGATTGCATGTACTGTGTTGCGGTTTTTGTTTGCATGTAGTTTGTTGTGGTTCTCGATCTACTCGCTTTGGGATTGCATGTTGGTTTGTTTGTAAAGTTGTTAAAGTGGTTAAACTGAATAGCGGGTTTAGATTGTGTAGATGGTGTAGATTGTGTAGATTGTGGAGATTGTGGAGATTGGCGAGAGAAATTCCTTATCTAGTTTCGTATATCAGTAATTGTATACTGCTTTTGGTGGTAATCTTATTTGCGTGGTTAAAGTGTTTGCTCTGTTAGTTTAGTTGTGCTTATTTGTTGTTAAATGTTAGATGTGATGAAACTGATAGGTTCGTTTGAATGCGTTTAGGCTAGAACACTGATAGAAAGTAAAGGTGCTGATCATTTGATAATGAACTGATCACTTGATAATGAACTGATAATGAATACTTGTTCTTCGACTCCACTAGAAACTCCTATGTACAACCGATGAAGTGATCACTTGAAACTGATAATGAACTGATTACTTGGATTGAAACCGTGTATAGAACTCTGATCAGTTGTGGTTGTTGTGAAACCGTGTTCTATTTACTTCTGTGTTTATTTTCTGTCTTGATGTAAGTAAATGCAAATGGCTTTAACTCCTCCGCAACTTGCTTTACTTCTGTGTTTAGGGTCTGATTAAATTAAAATGGCAAGTGTCTGATTAGAGTTAGCTTCATATCGGTAGTCAAAGCGAGTCTGTGTTTCATTTAAAGAAATTGAGATAAGTGTAATAAGTTCTGATTAGACATATGTAGATAATAGTTAGTTGTTCTAACTTATTGCTTGTTTACCTTTCACATTTTATAAAACCCCTTCTATAGTTCATAAACCAACCACATCTCCACTCTTCTTTCTCTACGATTTCTTAAGTATTATCTCTCTTCCTCGTGTAATGGATCAAACGAATGAATATAGCCAGTATAGTAGTTATGTAGGGCTGCTTCACAGCCAAGGTGAAAATGTTGTTAATGAAAACTTTTTTTATGAAAGTTTTCCATCCTCAGAAATCCCCCCTTTCAGTTCCCAACATTCTGAGGCTCCACCTACACCTGAAGACACCCGCACAGCGTAGGGAGAGGAAGAAATGGACTCCAGCTGATGACGAGGTTCTTATCAGCGCCTGGCTCAACACATCCAAGGATGCTATAGTTGGCAATGATCAGAAGTCAGGCACCTTTTGGAACCGAGTTCAAGAGTACTACGCGTCTAGTCCTCATGTTATAGCGGGGGGTCTGAAGACAAAGCATAACCATTGTAAGCAGAGGTGGCATAAGCTCAACGACTGGACAAACAAGTTTTGTGGAGTTTTCGCTGCTGCAGAGAGACGAATGACCAGTGGACAGAGTGAGAACGACGTTCTAAAGCTGGCTCATAAAATATACTACGAGCTCCATAACCAGAAGTTTACAGTTGAGCATGCGTGGTGTATCCTGAGATATGAATAGAAATGGTGCAGGCTGAACCTGCCTAAAACAACTTCCAGTTCCAAAAGAAAAACATGTGAACCCGTTTCGCAAAACTCAAGCACCAATTTTGGTGACGTTGGGGACGTCGGTGAAGTTCCTTACGTTGAGATGCGACCTGAAGGTGTGAAGGCTGCTAAAGCTAGAAGAGCTGGTAAAGGGAAGACTATTGAGGACTATAAGACAATGTGTGAGCTGAAGATGATAAATTTGGAGAAGAAGGAGAAACTATCCAAGCTCGGCATTCTTGACACTCTCCTTGCTAAGAAGGAACCGCTTAGTGAGGCTGAAGAAGTCAATTTCTACGTCAACGGAAGGGAATATCATCTGGCTTACTATCTAACGGATGGTATTTATCCGAAATAGGCGACTTTTATTCAATCTATCCGACTACCACAGGGTCCGAAAAATTCATTATTTGCTAAAACCCAAGAATCTGTGCGAAAAGATGTTGAGCGTGCCTGTGGAGTCCTCCAAGCTAGATTCGCCGTTGTTAAAAATCCATCTAATTTATGGGATAAAACAAAAATAGGAAATATTATGAAAGCATGTATCATACTCCATAATATGATTGTCGAAGATGAACGAGGATCATATACTCTCCGTAACATTTCAGAATTTAATGAAGGAGAAAGGGAAGGAGAAGGTGTGGTGCGTTCATATTCCGTCGGTTCGGGTTCAAATCTCGTCAATGCAGTTGATCTCGGCAATGCAATTGATGTCGACAATACAATTGATCCTCAGCAAAAAATTCTGGATAACCAAGCCCATCAACGATTAAAAAATGATTTGATCGAATTTATATGGAATAAATTTGGACATCTTTGAAATTAGATGTATTTTTTTTTAGTTTGTAATTTCCATATGTTTTCAATTATAATGCTAAGTTTCTCATTTATATATATATTTTTTAAACTTCTATTTTCTATATGTCACTACATTTACAAATCAAAATTATTTTACTAAGAAACTTAATTAAGTCCTACCAATAATTTGGTTTTTTAACTAAGTCATTAGCAAAATTTCTTAAGCACAAAAATTTAATAAAAATTGTCAAGGACCACAAAATAGGGACATCCGATGCTGATGCTCTTAGTAGTAGTTCTGTAGTAAGCATGCTTTTGTTTTGTTTTTTGGTTTATCACTCTTAATGTTCTTTGCTTTGTTTATCACTCTTATTTGTTTTTTTGTTGAATTTAGTTTGTAATAAGTTTAACCAGTCAGTGTCAAGTTTTTTTCTTCAAATAAGTGATCTAAAAAAATATCCAATATGTATTGTGATTACATCAGTGACATGCATGCAGATCATCGGCGTGGTGATATCTCAAGAAAATAAGTTGACGTTTTAAAAATAAATTAAATTAAATATATTCGTTCAATATCAACTTACAATTTACATCAACTTTCACTAAACACCAATGGCAGGTAAGTTTATCTATGTAAAAGGCCATTTTATTTAATGTATAATTGAAGGGGATACATAAAATGAAAGTCTGTTTTTGTTAACAAGTACTTTTACAGTTACACCTTACACTTTAATTAAAACTATAATTGTAAACATAATTACTGTTGAAAGAAAATTCATATTTACCTTTCTATTATACTTATTAAGATATATAGTATAGTTCTTTTCCATACTATACATAGATTTCATATTTTAAATTTGTTAAATTTATCAGTTTTTAAATGAACTTATTAAAATTTTAGTTCAATTTATTAATTTTTTTTATTTTTACTATTATGTGTATTTTTTTGTATACAACTTTTTCTATTTGTTAAAATACATTTACAGTTAATTTTTTTGTATTTATTTTTCAAATTTTAATAACAGTTATGTGTTTGGTTTAAGTTTATGGTATGTAAGAAATATTCATTTCATTATTTTATGAATCTTGCAAAAAAAAAAAAATCTTCATGTTGTCAAAAAAAAAAAAAAAAAAATCTTCACTACTCAAATATACATGTCATAATAAGTTAGGTCATCAATTTTTATTGCAAAATGAAAGTGATGAAGACACATAAGCAAAATAAAATAAAATCAGTTTCAAATAATGTTCAGTGGAGATATATATACAGTTAATTAAACAATCAGAATTAAATATTCATAACTTAGAGAGACAAAATGACATTTATACACTAATTTGTTTTAGGCATAATATATAACACAATTTCAAATCCATAAATAAGAAACAAGTGAAAATACAGTTTAAGTCGCTTGAACAGAGTAAGTGAATAATCATGAGTTTCAGAGCATCTCCAATGGTGTTACCACCATTGGAGTCCTTAGCATTAGTAAACTATTTTTTTTTGGTGTTTGAATAGTTAAGGACTCATCTCCACTTTTGAAGTCCAATGGTGTTCTTCAATTTGAAGTTTTTAATACTTATGAAAAAAAGCTTTGGCAAAGAACAAGAACAAATAAAAGAACAAGAACAAATAAAAGAACAAGAACAATAACAATCCAGATAGTCTTCCTACAAATACACACAAATAGATGACGAATTACTTCCTGACATCAAATAGCACTCATGAAATACATAGCAACTAAACTCTTCTACCTGCACTTGGAAATAGATTCCCATGTCAACGAGAACATTCTTGACATCAACATGGTTTTCCAAATTCTCGCCAGCCATTAGCAAAGCACAAGCAACCTAAGTACCAAAAATCACAGCTCGTTACACTAGATCTATATAAAGACATGGTTGGTAATTTACTGTGGAACCCAAGTATAAGAGAACCAATACTCACATGGAGGTAAAATGAGCAATAAGAGGTTTTGTACAGGACAATACGCTGGTAGCTGCATGTTGAAAACCATTACATCACTGACAAATGGACTTGTACCCTGCAGCCTCCATCTCATTCCTTAGCTTGGTCAGCATTATCTGAATCTCTTTATTCATTCTGTGTGATCTGTCCTTGATTCAAGAAGATTCTGAAAACTGGAAAGCAAAAAAATATTAAGAAAAACTATAACATTTCATCAGTTATATTGTAAAACCTTGGTTTACATATATGTCTTGCAAGAAAAAAGCAAAAACAGAGCATATGCTTGATCTTCTTCTCATTCATTGCTTTTTCAACACCAAAGAAAGAAGCTTTTCTTTAACCAAAAAACAAAGTAGCTTTATCAATTCCAATCAGAGACCATGATAGCTGAAGGCAACACTAAACAATCAGAGACTACATGAACCCTAAAGAGATAAACAATTCCAATCACAATCACATTCACCTGAAACCCTAATTCCACGAACCTATCAAAACAATTACGAGAGAGAGAGAGAGAGAGAGAGAGAGAGAGAGAGAGAAAGAGAGAGAGAGAGAGAGGCATTTTACTTGTGAAGAGTAGGAGCCATCTTGTTAGTAAGCATCCCTGCGACAATCATACAATCCGATTGGCGAGGGCTAGGCCTGAAGATGATACCGAATCGATCAACACCGGATCGCATCTCGGCCGTCGCGCCGCCGAGCACCACTTCAAGCAATAAGCCTACGGAACACGCAACGGGATGACCATCATCGTCTCCGACAAAACCCTGATCTGGAATGATTTTTTTTTTTTAAACCGAAATACATAGAAAAGAGCTTGCCAAGTCACTAAGGATTTGCTCCTTCAAACCTCTTAATTAGGGACTGATCCTTACCAAACTGAGCTTTATTAATATTATTTTATTCCAATTAGTCTAGGATTATGTGCTAAGGATCCTCAAAATACACCATTGGAGATGGCCTGATAAGTGGTTACAACCTTGAGAAAAAGAGATGATGCTGATCCTATGAGGCTATGAGTTTGAGAAAATTTTAAATTAGATTAGTTTTCTTACTATTTATTAGGGATGAAATTTGGAATCCAAAATTCAAATTAAATGAAATACATTATTTAAATAAAATTATACTTCAATTGTATTCCACAAGAAACTTTCTTTTCATAAAAAAACTGTACTATATCTGAATAAGAAGTATAACAGAAAGTAAATATGAATTTTATTCGATATTATTGTTTTTACAATAATAATTTTAACTGAAGGATAATTTATCACTGTTCTTTTGACCATTGACAATCATAAATGTTTTATCTTTTTAAACAGTATTTCAAAGATAATTATTATAAAAAAATACTGTTGAAAGTAAATCCATTTTTAGCTTTCTAATGTACTTCTTAGTGAAATATGTTAGTGTTTTTTTCACGCTATGATTGCATATTTTAAAATTTGTAAATTTATTGATATGTGAATTCTTGCATTCTACATTGTATGTAATTAAATTTATTAAAACTCCAGATAAGTTTATTAAGATTTTATATATTTTTTATTATCGTGTGTAATGTTTTGTTCGCTTTTGTTTTCAACATTTAAAAAATATATTTTTCCTAAAAACTTGCTTTTAGTTTCCATATTTTCCGTTATTTTATGTACATAAGAAACATTACATCTAATATTTTTTTCTATGTAGTTTGAATGTTTTCTTGTTTTCTTATTTTAAATATGTTTACATTAACATAACACAAACCCATTGTTATTCACACAGGGGCGAACCCAGGATATTTTTTTTATGGGTTCAAACCAAACCAAAAATTAACAAAAAAAAATCTTATAAATCATTCTAAAAAAATATCATTCTACAAAAGCATCCTACGATCTTTCATATCCTGAAATTTCTTCATCGCTGTTTCATTAGTAACAGTCTCAAATACATCTTTCTCAATATAACAAACTAAACAATCATTAAGAAACTCATCCCCAATCCGATTTCGTCGATCTGTCTTCACAATCTTCATTGCTGAAAACATATTTCAACAGTTGCAGTTGCGACTGGCAAAATCAAAGCTAACTTCAAAAGCCTATAAACCAAAGGAAGTGATAGATGTTTCCGTGTATCCACCAACATACGAGCAAGGTCTCCTAGACTATTCAAATGACTAAATCTATCATCATGTCGAACATTGTCGATGTAGATAGACAACTGCTGCTCAAGAGATATGCACTCTGTAGGACTAAAGTCGTCAGGATAGAACTTGGCTAAGTTCATCAGCTTCGAAAGGTCAAACTCAGAAAATGAACCAATAGGAGATAAAGAAGCAACACAAGTAAGCAACTCAGTGTTTGCCTCAGTAAAGCGATCATTAAATTCTTGAAGCTGCAAATCCAAAACAGCATATAAACAATTGACTTTGTAGTGATGCATGTTTTGTATTCCTGTTTTTTTTCTTGGTCTCTTTGGGTGAATAAATTCATCTTCCATATCAACCTTCTCAATCTCATACTTCTCACAAAAAGAGAAGACCTTATCCATCAAAGAAGGCCATCCATTATCTCTAAAATCTTGAAGTTGTCTCTTTGTTGATTTCATCAATGACATAGCATTCAAAATGTCTTGATCCCTTTGTTGCAAAGCTTTAGATAAGCTATCTGTAAGTCCTAAAAGATGAACCATCATTTGCAGATAAAAGACAAAATCAAAATCCTGGATGTATACAAGAAGACCATATGCTTGTCTTCTTTTTGAGTCGTCCAAGCCCTCATTCTCAATATGTTTAAGCACATTGATGATGGAAGAAAATAACTCAATCAAACGCAACAAAGTTCTGTAGTGAGAACCCCAACGTGTATGCCCTGGTCTCTGAATAGCAACCTCTTGATTCAACCCTTTTCCTGTGTTGATTTTACCATCAAGAATATCTTCCTCAATCATTTTTCTGTGATCTTCTCGAATCTGATACTTTCTCTTACACGAAGCTCCAACCACATTCAACAATAGAGAAATCATATCAAAGAATCCTCCGACCTCAAAATTCTTTTTTGCAACAGCCACAACAACCAATTGAAGTTGATGAGCAAAACAATGGACATAATAAGCTGAGGTGTTCTCCCGTAAAATCAGTGACCTTAATCCATTATATTCACCTTTCATATTACTTGCGCCATCGTAACCTTGTCCTCTCAACTTTTTCATGCTCAACCCAAGCTTAGCAAACAAAGAATCAATAGCAGATTTCAGATATGCTGAAGATGTCTCAGCCACATGTATAATGCTAATGAATCTTTCTTTGACAATCCCACTTTTATCAACAAACCGAAATACTACTGCCATTTGTTCTTTATCAGAAACGTCAGCAGATTCATCAACCAGCAAACCAAAAACGTCATGATCAATTTCTTCAATAATAGATTTGATTACCTCTTCTGCAAAGCAATGCGCAATATCTTTCTGAATCTTTGAAGATACCATCTGATTATTTCCTGGAGCATTTTGTAAGACAACTTTACTCACAACTTCATTTTGTTCAGAAGTGTATTTCAGAAGCTCCATAAAGTTTCCTTTATTAGCAGATGTTTCTGACTCATTATGACCACGAAAAGGAAGACCTTGTCGCAACAAAAATCTGGAAACATCAAATGAAGCATTTAACCGAATCCAATACTCATTCTTAGTAATATCATCCTGCTTATGCAAAGCATGTTTAACAGACTGACCTTGTCTCATCAAGTTTTCACATTTTATAACTGCATTATTATGAAAGCTATTAACCTGTCCCACATGTTCTGCAAGCTTACTGAACTTATTCCAGCTAGAAAAACCTTCGTTAATCCATGCATCAGTTTTTCCACCTTTTCCATTAATATCTCTAAACAAGTAACAACATAGACAATACGCAGCGTCTTTCTTAACACTATATTCTAACCAGTTCTTATACTGATCAAACCAAGCATGATTAAATCGCCTCATTACGCCTGATATCATTTTCTGTTTAAAGATATGACCACGAGGTTGACAAGGACCTCTAATCAAATATCTACGAATTACCTCATCTCTTTGATTTGAAGGGTATTCAGATATTTTTATCCGATCAGCAGGATCCCATGGTAAATCATCTAAATCACAAGATGGGGATGGTTCCTTTCTTTTTAAATTCGGAAACTTTTCCATTGATTCTGCTGAAAAATATAAAATATATTATTAAAAACCTGATAAAATATATAGAAACAAAACAAAAACGACAGACAACTATTATTTTATCATCTAGACTAAAGATCAGAAAAAAAATTCAGTTAAGTTTATTAAAAATTTACAATTACTTAAACTAAATTGTTGTAACATACATAATTGATATAAAGTTATTAAGAGACAATAACATAAAAGCTTTATTATAAAATCTGAACTTACATAGAAATTAGAAGCACGTTGGTTTTGGAGAAGAGAAGAGAAGCCAAGGAAGTTGAAAAGACAATTAGGTTAAATATGTTAGTGTTTAGCAAACAAAATTTTTTAAAATTTCCTTTTTATAATTATTGGATCAATCGACAAATATGCTGGGCTTTAGTTTTTTAACAAAAAAAATGCTGGGCTTTGTTCGTGAATCCAAATAATTTTCGGTGGGTTCAAAGTATAAAAACTGGTGGGTTCAACTTCTTTTATTCATGCTATTAATAAATAATTTTTTTTTTGTGGGTTCAGGTGACCCCACCACCTGCAACGTGGGTTCGCCTCTGCACACACACACACACACACACACATACATGCGTGTGTGTTAAAAATGTATATTAAAATTTAGATGAAACCAAAATATTTTAAAGTTAAATTATTTTCCTCTAAATACATATCAAAACTAATGTATTTTTTTTTTTAGATATTCATTATATATATAAAATTTGTATGTATTGTAAATTGTTTTGTGGAGTGAAAAGTTTTAGTTTCATGTAAATATATCATTAGTAAACCATAACAATAGCTCATATACAAAAAAAAATAATAACATATGAATAAATCCAAATTTAGTATATGTAAACGAGCTAATAAAATGCTTGTCCTATTTTTCATACTATATATGAATAATTCAAAAGCAAATACTATATGAGGGCTCAACATAATATCTACACTTATTCCTTAAATTTTTTTAGAATTATAATAATTTTTAAAAATCAAAGCTTTCACTGGTTATCATAGTCAAATCGAATTTAGTTTTTATATATATGAGGGTTCACATTTTCAAAGATCACAATGAAATTTTGTTATACACATAACCCAATCAAGGAAACCAAAGCTTTGAGTAACTAATTTGATTTTGTGTTTTACTCAGTGCACTAATCTTAACTATAACACTTGGTAATGAAAACCTCACAAACACAAACTAAATTCAATCCTCAAAGACACACAAAGCCATAGATACTTTTTATCCTCTTCTTATCAATACTTCTCTAATTTTCTTCTTACATTGTAGACATCAAATTCATCCCTTTGTATTATTTCTGATGTGTTCATTGACGACCTTCTTTTAAAAAATTTATGCTTGGAATCAAATATAAACACATCATTGATTTATCTCCAGGCTCCCACAACCAAATTAGTGACCCCATATCTTATAAACAATCATTGATACATCTCTAGACCCCTGAATAAGGCATATAACCGCATCATTGATGTTTACATCAGGTTAATAGTGACAAAGTCCCCTCAAAGTTTGTTCAATTCTAAGTGATGTGTCTACTAAAAAACTAATGTGCTCACACTCTCAATTGAAAAGAAGAAAAGACCATGACTTTCTTCATGCTCAGCTGCTGGAGCTGTTACAGCCAAGTTAGCTATCTTTTTCATTCTCAACATGTGTACTTGAATCACCAAAGGGCCAGTTGCATTGAGAAAATATACATTATTGTCCGATTGCCAATGGTATATAAATGGAACTTCAAAATTAAATCTAACATTCACAAGAAACTCATGGTTTAAGGTGGAAGGGTTTGTGCATGCAAACTACGATACAAATCTTGATATAAGACAATCAGTAAAATGGTATGTATTTTAGGTTGGAGGAAACGCCATCGGCTGGAGGTTAGGACCTCAACACATGGTATCACTATCTACTACCAAATCGATATACATGGCTCCCACAAAAAAATTCAAGGAGACTTTGTTGCTAAAAGGTTTGGTTAGTGATTTGGGTATGATACCGAATGATGCAAATGTGTTCTCAAACTCGCAGAATGCTAAACACTTAGCAAAGAAGGGATAGTTCCATGAGAGAACTAAGAACATCAAAACAAAGATATATTTCATTAAGGATGTTGACGATACAGAAGTATCTTTACATAAGATACGTACTTCAGTAAATACAGCACTCACTAACAAAGAGATTACATAGGAAGAAGTTTGAGCAAGGGTGAACGAGCCTCAAAGTTCTTACCTAAAAGATCACACGATAGCGAGAAGATTTTGTATCAACTGGATTATCTCACAGGAAAAATAAATACAACGGGAAAAGTGTTGAGGTAAAGGAAGTTGACATGGCATATTCAGCTAAGGTATTTCTCTAAGGATGTGTCTGCGCAGCAGAAGTAGTTGAAAGAATGTGCAACTACAGCTGAACAGAGATATGATATATGGTGTTTTTCACATCATTGTATATATGTTTTCATTTGTTTCAAGTCACTAATTCGTGTCAGTCCAGTCCTTTTTGACATTTTACAGGTCTGGAGTTGGTAGAAGAGAGAAGAGAAGGTGCATGAAGAAAAGATGTCCTTTTGGAGCAATCCTGCAGAGAACACTCAAGTAGAACAGTCCCGAGACTGTTCTCTCTCAAGTGGAACAAGCAGACGGAGTGATCCGGAGATTGTTTCCGACGAGTATGGAAACTCCTATTTCGGGAATTAAAGCCCTATTGCCCTAATCTCTTTTCTACTCATTGGCGTCTCCATATAAAAACGCCATCTATCATTTGATTATTTTCTTACGCTAGTTTTTGCAAGACAAGTTTCATACTTTTGGATTCAAGCTTTTTGTAAGGGCGACGGCTCACCTCTTCCATTCGAAGAACAACCTGAACCCTAGTTTTATTCTTCTTAATCTGATCATGAGTATTTCAGTTTCATCTGTTGTTCTTCACTGCATCATGATTGAGTAGTCGACTGTTGATCTAGGGTGATAGAGTGCCTTCGCGACTGAGCATAGATAGGTTATCATTTAGTGGATCTTCATTAATTCATTGTTTCATGCATGTGCTAAACTGATCATCTAGCGTTTGATCCTAAGTAAATCTGTGCATCAAAAGTGTAATAGGTTGCTAGATCTTGTATGAATGAGCATTGCATTCTTAGCCACACGAAAGTAGATGTTAAGGTGCATTGTGAACAAATCGGAGTTGATCATTAAGGTTCACCATCAGATCTCAGACCAAGCGACATCTTATGAGTTGGGTCTGATCGGTGAAAGGAACAACTACACGACATTGTGTTGATCTAGCCTGTTTTCCGAGTTCTAGATAGAACTGCATCGAACCTGAATAGCTGCTCGGTCATGATTGAGATCACTCGCATTCATCCTAGATTAACTCCTTTTAACTTGAATTCATTGCTTGTGCTTTTTACTTGTTCCCTGCATCACTTTTAAAACCAAATAAGTATCTTCTTCTTAGCTTGATTTCGGAATCCATAGAACTAAAGTGTAGACTGGTACTCTGGATTTGAATCTCAAATACTACAATTGCAACTGTTAACTTGGTAGTAGCAATGATTCATTTTTAGTGTATCAAGATAACACAATACAAAGACACTAAAAACAACTAACAAAGGGACATATTAATCTTCAAGGTTTGGAATGAAGACTCATGAACGTTAATTAGGACATTCACAATAGGAGCCAGGAATTCTAAATGTATAAGATGAATCTAAAGAGTTTGGACAAAACACACGAGAAAAGATTCTTATTGTAGTATCTCATGCGGAGCTGGTGCAAAAGGTAACACCACATATGACTATCGCTGAAGGAAGACAATGATATTCAGATTTCTAAGGAAAATAAGGAAGTTGGGTTAAGAACAAAGATTTTGAAAGTAAAACGATATGATTTGGCACAAAGTAAAATTTGAGCCACAAAAAAAATTATATTTCACTAACAAACTATATGAATTGGTATGAAGGGAAGTCGTCGTCAGAACCCGTCTTTCAATTTGGATTTAGTGTCTGTTTTTTTGGCTGAGGATCGCAATGTTGAACGCCAAGATAGAAGTCAACCCCGATAACGCGCCGTTGGTGAAGATGCTATTTGGACATGAAGTACATGCCAATCCTTAAAGACTAATAGCTAGTTTAAAGATTGTAATCGTTGTCTGACTTTTATTGTTGTACTAGTAGATGTTTATCGTATCACTAAGGTCGAATGTAGGAGGTTTAAGAAACCGGGTCATTAGGCGCCAGTGGTCTTGGGTTGAATCCGAAAGCGCTTTGGTGTTGATATTGTTAATCCTTGATCTTCAAGTTAATCTTGTGGTGATTAACAATTGGTACTTGAATAATAATAGGATTCAACTTAGGGTCTACTTGTGTACTATGTTTGCCCCAGTTCTGCAGTCCAAGTTAGAGTTTAAGAAACAATTAAGTTTGGATAGTGAATTGTTCTCATTTCGTTGTGGTTAAAAATACATTAACGTCTTAGATCGGATTGCATAAAATCTAATTTAGTGTTCTTGGGTATTATTAGACTTCATTGTTTATATAATGGATTAAAATCAATTGTTGTTATAATCCCGTTCACTGTTTTGGTAAATGATAATTAATGTTTGAATTAAAAAAAAATGGTATCATTTGGTCTCTCCTCCTTTCCTTTTCTATCTCTGTATCTTCTTACTACAAAACTAATATTTTTTTCTATATAGTCATTTTAGCGAATTAACCCTTGGTACAAATGGGTGTGAATTGGTTAGATTTAAAAAAAGAACTAACCAATTACTAAACCGAATTAATTTTGCAAATCTAACGATCGGTTCAGAGCCCATACCGATTCGGTTTTCGGTTAAAAACCGCAGTATGATTTTTTGTCACTCACTCTTTCGATACAAACTAAGCGCATTTCTTCGTAAACTCCGCCCGATATATCAAAAACTCTTCACTACTCTTTAGCTTCTCAACCTCTCTCATTCTTCCGCAACTTCTTCCTCCTACCCTCTCCAATTCTTTGTTCCTTCTCTTCAGAAACCAAAAATGGCTCAGGTGGTTGCTACAAAGTCGATTCAAGGCTCGATGTTGTCTCCCAACGGTGGATCTGCGTCCACGAGATCCGACAAGTTTCTCAAGCCGGCGAGTTTCGCAGTGAAGGTTCTCGGAAACGAAGCCAAGAAAAGCGGAAGAGTCTCCGTGAGAGGAGGAAGAAGAAGAGCGGTTGATACTACTGTTAGATCCGCTCGTGTTGATACCACCGAAGTCATTCCAGTGTCTCCCGAGGATGTTCCAAACGTAAATGTTTTTTTACCCTGAGATTATAACCTTTAATGATTTTGACTGTGGTTACTGAGGTGAATATATTTTTTTTTACTAATGTGGATTTAGAGAGAGGAGGAGCAGTTGGAGAGGTTGTTGGAAATGCAGAAGTTTAGTGACACGTCGGTAGGGATGTGGTCGAAACCGACGGTTAGGAGGAAGACTAAGATTGTCTGCACCGTTGGTCCGTCTACCAACACGCGGGAAATGATATGGAAACTGGCGGAAGCTGGGATGAATGTTGCTCGGATGAACATGTCTCACGGTGATCACGCTTCGCATAAGAAGGTTATTGATTTGGTCAAAGAGTACAATGCGCAGTCTAAGGATAACACCATTGCCATCATGCTTGATACCAAGGTTTGTCTTTTTTTTTTTTTCCCGAAGTTTTTATCCTTTGTAGTTATTTATTCTCTGTTTTTTTATTGTATATTGTCTTTCAATGTTTGTTAGGGTCCAGAAGTTAGGAGTGGGGATTTACCGCAGCCGATTATGTTGGACCCCGGTCAAGAGTTTACTTTTACGATTGAGAGAGGAGTGAGCACGCCAAGTTGTGTCAGTGTTAACTATGATGATTTTGTCAATGATGTGGAGGCGGGGGACATGCTCCTTGTCGATGGTATGTTCATGTCTCATTTGTTTTTCTCCAATAAAGTGGGATAATGAATATAAGACTGATTGTGTTTCAGGTGGTATGATGTCGTTTATGGTGAAGTCTAAGACTAAAGAGACTGTCACATGTGAAGTAGTTGATGGTGGAGAACTTAAGTCAAGGAGACACTTGAATGTCCGAGGGAAAAGTGCTACATTACCTTCAATCACTGGTTCGACCTCCCTCTTCTCTAAAGTCTGAATGATCTTGCTCTGATATAAATATATATATCTATTTTGTAATTATTTTCTTCTTTTTTAAATTTCAGAGAAGGATTGGGAGGATATTAAGTTCGGAGTGGAGAACAAAGTTGACTTTTATGCTGTTTCTTTTGTCAAAGATGCACAAGTGGTACATGAACTCAAGAAATACCTTCAGGGCTGTGGTGCCGATATTCATGTAATTGTAAAAATTGAAAGCGCAGACTCCATACCTAACTTGCATTCCATTATCACCGCATCAGATGGGGTAATCTTTTTTTGCCATCAACGTTATTAGTTGGAGGTTGTCCTGTGAATGTGCTGCTTAATGATGTCTTCCACAGGCAATGGTTGCAAGAGGTGATCTTGGTGCAGAGCTTCCTATTGAAGAAGTACCCATTCTTCAGGTTAGCCCTTGCTTTTGAAAATTCCACAGCTTTAAGACATTTTCTTGCATTTTAAAATTTTGGTAATGATATGCAGGAGAGGATCATTAACCTATGCCGCAGCATGGGAAAAGCTGTTATTGTTGCGACTAACATGCTTGAGAGTATGATAGTTCACCCAACTCCAACCCGGGCGGAGGTTTCTGACATTGCTATAGCTGTTAGAGAAGGTGCTGATGCAGTAATGCTTTCAGGAGAAACTGCTCACGGAAAGTAAGTGCTACCGATTTAGCTTATGTTTGTTTGGGGATGTAAAAAGTATTGAAGGTTTAGATTACACTCGAAACTGATCTTTACTTTTGGTATTAGGTTCCCGTTGAAAGCTGCTGGAGTGATGCATACAGTTGCACTGCGAACAGAAGCAACTATTACTACTAGTAGTGAAATGCCACCTAATCTTGGTCAAGCCTTCAAGGTAAGCTGCGCTCTTGATTTCCTTCTTTGCTATCTAATCCATACTGACGAAGAACGGTGTTTACAGAACCATATGAGTGAGATGTTTGCATACCATGCAACCATGATGTCGAACACACTTGGAACTTCAACTGTTGTTTTCACCAGGACCGGTTTCATGGCCATACTTTTGAGTCACTATCGCCCTTCTGGCACAATCTATGCCTTCACAAATGAGTGAGTAGTCCATGTTTATTCTTTCCAAAACAAATGCCTGACAACTGGTAGATTTAAGAACTCACGGTTTGAGGTTTTTGGCTATGCAGGAAAAAAATACAGCAAAGATTAGCCTTGTATCAAGGTGTGTGCCCTATATATATGGAGTTCTCAGATGATGCAGAGGACACTTTCACTAAAGCTTTGTCTACACTACTGGTAAACTCAAAAATATCTCTTAGAAAGAAAACTCAGTGTTAAAAACCAGATTTAGCTTTCTATTTTCTATATCTGGAAATATAGATACAATGGAACATGTTGTGGTTTTGGGAATTAAGAGTTTGAGTTGGTAACTTTTGGATGGACAGAAACAAGGAATGGTGAAGAAGGGAGAGGAAATAGCGATTGTACAGAGCGGTTCACAACCAATCTGGCGGTCTCAATCGACTCATAACATCCAAGTCCGCAAGGTGTAAAGCCTTCTAAGGAGTCTCAGTATTTATTTTCACATGGTCAGTGTGTTTTTTTTTTTTCATTTATCTGTAAAACCGGTTTCGGTTAACTTTCCTTGCACGTACGTCCTTTTGTACTCTAAAACCTACGGTTTACTGTATCTTATTCAGTTTGTTTTACTTGGCAGACGTTCTCTATTGTTAGCTCATTAGTTTTTTTTGTGAGACAAATGTTAATTTTAGATTGAGTAATAAATGTGTGAGAATCCTCTAATACACTCCTATGTTGTTGTGTTACCCAAAAAAAAAAAAATAAAGAAAAACTCCTATGTTGTTGTACTTCGGTAAAATATTTCTGTGAAAACGAAGATGCAACTAAGTAATAATTGTATGAGGATCCCACTGATCTTGGTATAGAGTTTGCCATGGAGAATTCTGTATGATGAATATGCAAACTTATGGTCTTGGCCATTTAAATCAATTAATCCCAACATAAATTATGCAACCTTCTACTAAAATATAGTATCGGCAAGATTTTATAATATCAAATACTGCTAACAAAACTGGAAGTGGGACTTCAGTGTGGTCCTTATTTCCAGTTTCAAGTGTTTTTAAGATATACAAAAATAGCTAACCTAAGAATCATCCTGAAACAAAGCCTTCGGTACCGAACTACGAGGCAGAGTCCCACACTCGTATTCATCTCTGTCATCAGTTCGTGTTCGTTTGTTATTATCTGCTGTCACTGGTGTCTCGCATACTCTGTCCACTGATCTTTCTTCTTTCTTCCTTTTGGCCATTCTCTTTTGCTGATCCGCTTTATCTTTAGAGTTCTTCGCTTGTTTCGGTGCCCAAACTCTACATAGATCAGGCATCCAACTTGTGAAACTCGAGAATCTTCTTGCCCTTTCCCTCATTTCTTGTGCTTCAATCACTTTCTTAGCTTCTCTGCACTCCTTGGTCTCTTTCTGCAAAAAGGTCTTCTTACTCGTACCGGCAACATCTTTACTTCTTTGGCTACGACGATGACTCTTGGCGTTGATCTGATTTTTCTCTCTCCCTGATTGGCTACTGTCTTCGTTGTTCATGAAACTATCTTCCAGGTCCTCATCACTGAACATAAGCAGATCCATCTCTGTATAAATTATGCTGACAGCTTCTCCAAGAACATGATGATACCTGAGAAGGGCAAAGTCAATGAGTTGGCATGAGTACAAACACAATCCAAAACTACAACACTTTCTGAGAATGAGATTTATATAATACCTGGCTTTTATAATTTTGTCCACATACTTATCGAGGCTCCAATCACTAAAGAATCCACCGTCTAACTTGCACTGAATGGCCTCAAGAAGTAAGCATATCTGTTTTGCAAACTTCTGAGTCACAGACTCCTCACTTCCCAAACCTATCACTGATCTTAGAATCTCCATTCGGAAAAGAATCTGCAGCTCGTATCTTATAGCTAATTAAAGAAAACAGAACAATAATGCCAACAGCTTAGATAAATGAAAGAAAGCATCATCAGTAAGTGCGACAAACAGAACAAAAAGGATACTCTCTAACGATGCTACTGGGTGAAGCTTCATCTGACTTTTGCTCACCTTCCGCGGATGATGAATGTTTCTTTTTAAACATGGCAACTAACTCTTTCGGTTCTTTCAGTAACATCTTGGTTAGCTCCTCAGTAACCAACAAGAGAGTTCCACTCTCACAGCTATAATCCTTCTCAAGTCTTTGAGATGAATGGAGGAGACAGGATTTGACAAGCCGCTCTGCCAGAGCTGCCAAGTCTATTTCCTCAGACTCAATCCCTTTCTTGATTTTACTAGGAAGACTCGCAAAGAACACTTCTGATGACTCTGATGCTTTAACACATGTATCATTCTCCTGCCTTACGGATATTCGATTCCCACTCAAAGCTATCTCCTCCTCAGATACTGGTAAAGAGATGGCCGTTTCTGTCTCTTCAGATGAGTTGTGCTTTTGCATTGCTTCCACATCCCCCTGTGCATTGCAACTACTAGCAACAGATAAGCTGCAACCTCTGGGTTTCCTAATCTGTTTCATCCAACATTTCAGAAACTTATATTTCTTCGAGTTGCTAAACTTGGAAAAGTACACATCCTCTAGATCTATTTGACCATAACCTTTCACTGATCTGCAGAAATCCTCCCAGCTAATCTCAAGAAGTGAGTTCAGAATCTTTCTGCTTAGTTTTCTTTTACTTTCGCCACTCTTACTACTGCTACCTTCATGATCCACAGTTTGAGGAGAGACTTCACTGTCAAAAACACTGAGTAAAGCCGAGGAGAGAGTAAAGGGCTTCAGTGTTCCTGTCCGAGAATCACCATTGCTATTCGTTAGAGACACCAACGCTGAGTAACCTTCTCTATAGAGATAACTTAACAAAATCTGCCAAACCGGAGATGATCTTTTCACCACTTTCTCACCAGTCTCCTTCTCTAGTATCTGAAACACCCGATCAGCCCAAAATCCACCCTCCTGCTCCAGATAATGATCAGGTTCCTGGGAGACTTCATGAACAACAAAAGTATCACAAGTATACCTCCCCAATTCGATAAAATCATCATCACACATCCTCAAGGCTTTAACACTGAGTTTAGTGATTCCATTACAGAACCGTTCCGTAAAAGATTCCTCAGACCTCTTCCCACTAAGAATTTCAGAAGAAGAAAACTCCAGCTCACCGCACTTGCACTCCATCGGTTTGCCATCGATATCATCAATCTCAAGACTGGCTTGAACAACACTAAACTTCCGGCTAGTAGATAGCTTCGGAGAAACACCAATCGTTGGATAAATCAATCCGAAGGGAACTATTGAAGAGGCGTAAACAATCGAATCCGTAGAACAATGTCCCCAGCCCAATTCTCTAACTCCACTCTCGAAAAAACCGGACTTTAATAATCCCAATTCACTTCTTTCGCCAAACCTAACATCGATCCAGCTTAAGTGGATATCTCTATCACCAAACAAGTCGTTAACACAGCCAAAAATCTCAACTAACTTCGACTTGAACAAACACTCGTCGCCGCTCTTCACATCGAGAAACTCGGAAACCCAATTCAAATCCCTAGAAATTGGGGAAAGCATGACGACTAGATTCGATTTCACGACATCGACTCCTCCTCCTCCAGCGTCCGTGAACCCAGGAATCAGACCTATCTCCGGATCTCGAACCACAGGCTCCCAAGCGTAATCGTAAACGATCTGCCGCAAAGACGCCGCGACGTGGACCCCGCGAGGCGACGCCGACGCGGCGGTGGAAGTGGATCGGAGCTCGCATCGCTTGACGGCGTCGACGGCGCGTCTGAGGGAGGCGAGGGTGGGGCCAGGGAGGTCAAACGAGAGCTTGGAAGACGGAATCGAGAGGGCAGAGAGCTTGGAGGAAGATAAGAGAGAGGATAGAGAGGAGACGAAGAACTTGAAGGAGAAGAGAGAAGCGGAGAGTGGAGGGAAAGAGAGAAGCTTCTCGGCGGCGGAGATCACGACGGCTAGGTATTGCTCCGGAGTGGGTGTGAGTAGGAGGAGGGGGTTGAGATCTATGAGTAGGACGATACGCTGCGTTTTGGCGTATAGCAAATCTCCAGCCATTGGAATTGGAAATGAGAGAGAGAGAGAGAGAGAGAGAGAGGAATTGATTTTGGATTTGAGGGTTTTTTTAAGGAGGGATCGACTGTTTTGGCGCGAAAACATCGTTTGTCACGTATATGTGTCATTATCATATTAAGACATTAATCAACTTAAGACATGTATACTTTTAAAAACTTTTCAGATAAATATATTTATTTTGACAATTTTTTAAATATATTAATAATTAATAACTCATATATTAATATTAAATTTATATATATATATATATCACATTAATAAAAAACTAAATGTAATTAAAAATACACTTTTACACCACCTTATATATTATAATTCTTTTATATATTATATAGTCAAAGTTAGTTTTAAAAAAGGTTAAAAAAATACAAAACTAAAATAACAGTAATAATATATATTTTTTTGATAGTCAAATGATTTAAGTAATAAAAATTGTCGATTTGTTACTTACGTTGAAAACAGTCAAACATCAAATACTTGAATTTTCAAAGCGGGTACGAATCAAATACCGAGTTTAAGGCGAGTAACGAGTAATGATAGCCCGGCCTAAAATACAATGAGAAAATGATAACATCAAAATCTTTGGTTCACTATGTAATATTATGTTCCAAATTCTGATGTTTCATTAAAGCATGCATCAAAACATTCTTAACTTCCATTAAACCTTACAAAAGTAGAACGCGACTGCTATTTTACACGTTGTTAGCCAAAAGTAATATAACTAAGGTTAATCATAATAAGACTTAGACCCATTTACTGAGGTTGAAATAATAATAATAATAATAACAATAAAAAGCAGCGGGTCAAAAAAAACTTTTTAATCATCTGTTTGTTAACGTAAATAAGAACATACTATGGTTATATTAGTCAACTCAACTTAATGAGAAAAAGTGTAACACATAATACATTAAACCTAAACAAGAGTTTCATTTTGAAACAAAGTTAAAACTGATATGTTTCCCTTAAATTTATCTGATAAAAACTCTTGCCTCCTCATCTTATATATTCCAAGTATCTATTCCAAGTATCTGCGCATATCCAAATCCATCCAAGCTTTCAAACATAAACCAAAACAAAAAGACAAGAAAAAATAAAAGATTAACCAAGAAGATGGGAAGCAAAACTATTGTCTCAGTCTACTTAATTATTTCTCTTTGTGCTTCCATTTTTATCACTCGAGGAGTAGCTCAAATTCAAAATCCGCAGGCTAATCCCGGACTTTTTCCACCTGGCTTAGTACCTGTTGATCTTGTAAAATGCTGGTCGTCTCTCTTTAACGTCCAAGGATGTGTCCTTGCAATCTCCAACTCTTTTCTTTCTGGAAATTTTGAAAATGTTGAAGCCGCATGCTGCAAGGTGTTTTCAACTTTAGATGCAAACTGTTGGCCTCAGATGTTTCCTTTGAATCTTTTCTTCCCTCCTCTTCTCAAGGACAACTGTGCGCGGATCGTCCCTAACTCCCCTGCACACAACTGAAAGCAACAATGATCTCCTCTACATTTTTAGACTAGTTTACTAGCTTCAAAGTTTTTTTAAAGTGTGAACTCAAATATTTTGAAGAGCCCTATATGTAGCTTTTCTCAATGAACTTAAGTTTTAGCAATGTGTTCTTTTCAAAATTTTATCTATAACTCTTGTTAATGTCTCTTGGTCACACTATAGTTGTATAATTACAAATACATAAATACATCACTGAAAACGGGATTGTTATCTATCTTAAGTCGGCTAACCATTTACAATATTATATCAAAACTTAGAAACCACAAAAACACGACTCGAAAAAATATTGAAAATTCAAATGAAATGCCTTCAGATAAATTGACGCAAATGGAATCTAGAGGCCTCAAAATGTCGAAACAATTCTATATTTATCAGCCTTTCCTGTAAGATTAGGCAAAGAAGACTAGTTTAATTAGTTTATCATATTACTCTCACGTACATTTATAAATTAAACAAATAATTTGATTAAAATATTGATATCAAATAGTTGATTCAGTATAACAATTAGTGTGCATGCATATAGCGTTGTCATTGAATATATTTATTTTCACCATGACTCTTATTTCTTGTTTCTGCTCCTATCATTCTACTCATTACAACAACCATGAAAGTATAGCGAGAAAATGATGACTTCCAAATCTTTGGTTCACTATGTAATATTATATTCCAAATTCTGCTGTTTCATTAGAGCATGCATCAAAATATTCTTAACTTCCATTAATCTTACAACCTTACTCAGATTCTAAATACATACTCATGACTAACTACTTTTCCTTATATCTGCCAAACAAAAGTAGAACTCGACTGCTATTTTACACTCAGTTATCCTATAGTAATATAACTAAGGTTAATCATATTAAGGCTGAGACCCATTTACTGAGGTTGAAATAATACTAGCAACGATTAAAAGCAGTGGGTCAAAAGAAAATTTTAATCATCTGTTTGATAACGTAAACAAGAACATACTGTGGTTATATTAGTCAACTGCTCAATTTAATGAAAGAAAGTGTAACACATAATACATTAAACCTAGACAAGAGTTTCATTTTGAAACAAAGTTAAAACTGATATGTTGCTCTTAAATTTATCTGATAAAATAATCTTGCATCCTCATCCTATATATTGTAAGTATCAGCGCATAATCAATTCCATCCAAGCTTTCAAACATAAACCAAAACAAAAAGATAAGGAAAAAAAATCAACAAAGAAGATGGGAAACAAAGCTGTTGTCTCAGTCTACTTAATTATTTCTCTTTGTGCTGCCATTTTTGTCACTCGAGGAGTAGCTCAAATTCAAAATCCTCAGGCTAATCCTGGACTTTTTCCACCTGGCTTAGTACCTGTTGATCTTGTAAAATGTTGGTCGTCTCTATTTAACGTCCAAGGATGTGTCCTTGCAATCTCCAACTCTTTTCTTTCTGGAAATTTTGAAAATGTTGAAGCCGCATGCTGCAAGGTGTTTTCAACTTTAGATGCAAACTGTTGGCCTCAGATGTTTCCTTTGAATCCTTTCTTCCCTCCTCTTCTCAAGGACAACTGTGCGCGGATCGTCCCTAACTCCCCTGCACACAACTGAAAGCAACAATGATCTCCTCTACATTTTAGACTAGTTTACTAGCTTCAAAGTTTTTTTAAAGTGTGAACTCAAATATTTTGAAGAGCCCTATATGTAGCTTTTCTCAATAAACTTAAGTTTTAGCAATGTGTTCTTTTCAAAATTTTATCTATAACTCTTGTTAATGTCTCTTGGTCACACTATAGTTGTATAATTACAAATACATAAATACATCACTGAAAACGGGATTGTTATCTATCTTAAGTCGGCTAACCATTTACAATATTATATCAAAACTTAGAAACCACAAAAACACGACTCGAAAAAATATTGAAAATTCAAATGAAATGCCTTCAGATAAATTGACGCAAATGGAATCTAGAGGCCTCAAAATGTCGAAACAATTCTATATTTATCAGCCTTTCCTGTAAGATTAGGCAAAGAAGACTAGTTTAATTAGTTTATCATATTACTCTCACGTACATTTATAAATTAAACAAATAATTTTATTAAAATATTGATATCAAATAGTTGATTCAGTATAACAATTAGTGTGCATGCATATAGCGTTGTCATTGAATATATTTATTTTCACCATGACTCTTATTTCTTGTTTCTGCTCCTATCATTCTACTCATTACAACAACCATGAAAGTATAGCGAGAAAATGATGACTTCCAAATCTTTGGTTCACTATGTAATATTATATTCCAAATTCTGCTGTTTCATTAGAGCATGCATCAAAATATTCTTAACTTCCATTAATCTTACAACCTTACTCAGATTCTAAATACATACTCATGACTAACTACTTTTCCTTATATCTGCCAAACAAAAGTAGAACTCGACTGCTATTTTACACTCAGTTATCCTATAGTAATATAACTAAGGTTAATCATATTAAGGCTGAGACCCATTTACTGAGGTTGAAATAATACTAGCAACGATTAAAAGCAGTGGGTCAAAAGAAAATTTTAATCATCTGTTTGATAACGTAAACAAGAACATACTGTGGTTATATTAGTCAACTGCTCAATTTAATGAAAGAAAGTGTAACACATAATACATTAAACCTAGACAAGAGTTTCATTTTGAAACAAAGTTAAAACTGATATGTTGCTCTTAAATTTATCTGATAAAATAATCTTGCATCCTCATCCTATATATTGTAAGTATCAGCGCATAATCAATTCCATCCAAGCTTTCAAACATAAACCAAAACAAAAAGATAAGGAAAAAAATCAACAAAGAAGATGGGAAACAAAGCTGTTGTCTCAGTCTACTTAATTATTTCTCTTTGTGCTGCCATTTTTGTCACTCGAGGAGTAGCTCAAATTCAAAATCCTCAGGCTAATCCTGGACTTTTTCCACCTGGCTTAGTACCTGTTGATCTTGTAAAATGTTGGTCGTCTCTATTTAACGTCCAAGGATGTGTCCTTGCAATCTCCAACTCTTTTCTTTCTGGAAATTTTGAAAATGTTGAAGCCGCATGCTGCAAGGTGTTTTCAACTTTAGATGCAAACTGTTGGCCTCAGATGTTTCCTTTGAATCCTTTCTTCCCTCCTCTTCTCAAGGACAACTGTGCGCGGATCGTCCCTAACTCCCCTGCACACAACTGAAAGCAACAATGATCTCCTCTACATTTTTAGACTAGTTTACTAGCTTCAAAGTTTTTTTAAAGTGTGAACTCAAATATTTTGAAGAGCCCTATATGTAGCTTTTCTCAATAAACTTAAGTTTTAGCAATGTGTTCTTTTCAAAATTTTATCTATAACTCTTGTTAATGTCTCTTGGTCACACTATAGTTGTATAATTACAAATACATAAATACATCACTGAAAACGGGATTGTTATCTATCTTAAGTCGGCTAACCATTTACAATATTATATCAAAACTTAGAAACCACAAAAACACGACTCGAAAAAATATTGAAAATTCAAATGAAATGCCTTCAGATAAATTGACGCAAATGGAATCTAGAGGCCTCAAAATGTCGAAACAATTCTATATTTATCAGCCTTTCCTGTAAGATTAGGCAAAGAAGACTAGTTTAATTAGTTTATCATATTACTCTCACGTACATTTATAAATTAAACAAATAATTTTATTAAAATATTGATATCAAATAGTTGATTCTGTATAACAGTTAGTGTGCATGCATATAGCGTTGTCATTGAATATATTTATTTTCACCATGACTAGGGCTGTTCAATATGGCAAAACTGAATCGTACCGAACCGAACCGAATCGAAATAGACAATGTGGTTTGGATTTGGTATATACCATACAAACCGAATGGATGTAATTTTCTAAAAACCGTAGGATTTGGATATGGTTTGGTATATAACCGATAAAACCGATAAAACCGAATAAAATCGATCAAAAATAGAAACATGTAAATATGTATATATTTTATAACGACATATGAAAATCATAAGTTAATTTGTTTGCTAATAACTATTACCATATTTTTACAGTAATAAAGAAGTCATGATTTGTAAAATATTTGAAGTATAATTAAATAACAATTCATCGCAACCGATGCTTCTTATTTTTAGTCTTCTTTTTGATATTTTTGCTTTATTTTAGCATTGACTAAATTGAAATAAAGATTATAAATTTGATGGATAATAATTAGTAGAAATTCTTCACAATTTTTTTTAATCTATAAATGAACAGAGATTCGTATTCAATCGAAGAAACATGAATTTGATGAACGCTAAATATGGAAGAATAGAAAAACTTTCTTTAGTGCTTCGTGCTTCTGTTTTGTTTTTAGTTTTTTTTACTTTTATTCAAAATTTTGAGTTTTGATTTTAATTCTAGATTTGATTATTTTATTAGATGGTATAAGCGTTTTTTATTTTTTTGTTCTTTTATTTAAACATATAATATTTTTTAATAAATGACTGTGTTGACATCATGACTCTAAAATTCATATAATATGATCACAAAATAAAAAATTATGTTTTTTTGGTATAAAACCGAATAAACCGAAAACCGACAGTATATAAACCAAACCGAACCGAAGTAAATATGGATTTAGAATGGTACTTGTATTTTACTAACCAAAATACCGAAAAACCGAAAAAAACCGAACCGAAACCGAACCGATATCCGGATTGAACACCCCTAACCATGACTCTTATTTCTTGTTTCTGCTCCTATCATTCTACTCATTACAACAACCATGAAAGTATAGCGAGAAAATGATGACTTCCAAATCTTTGGTTCACTATGTAATATTATATTCCAAATTCTGCTGTTTCATTAGAGCATGCATCAAAATATTCTTAACTTCCATTAATCTTACAACCTTACTCAGATTCTAAATACATACTCATGACTAACTACTTTTCCTTATATCTGCCAAACAAAAGTAGAACTCGACTGCTATTTTACACTCAGTTATCCTATAGTAATATAACTAAGGTTAATCATATTAAGGCTGAGACCCATTTACTGAGGTTGAAATAATACTAGCAACGATTAAAAGCAGTGGGTCAAAAGAAAGTTTTAATCATCTGTTTGATAACGTAAACAAGAACATACTGTGGTTATATTAGTCAACTGCTCAATTTAATGAAAGAAAGTGTAACACATAATACATTAAACCTAGACAAGAGTTTCATTTTGAAAAAAAGTTAAAACTGATATGTTGCTCTTAAATTTATCTGATAAAATAATCTTGCATCCTCATCCTATATATTGTAAGTATCAGCGCATAATCAATTCCATCCAAGCTTTCAAACATAAACCAAAACAAAAAGATAAGGAAAAAAAATCAACAAAGAAGATGGGAAACAAAGCTGTTGTCTCGGTCTACTTAATTATTTCTCTTTGTGCTGCCATTTTTGTCACTCGAGGAGTAGCTCAAATTCAAAATCCTCAGGCTAATCCTGGACTTTTTCCACCTGGCTTAGTACCTGTTGATCTTGTAAAATGTTGGTCGTCTCTCTTTAACGTCCAAGGATGTGTCCTTGCAATCTCCAACTCTTTTTTTTCTGGAAAATTTGAAAATGTTGAAGCCGCATGCTGCAAGGTGTTTTCAACTTTAGATGCAAACTGTTGGCCTCAGATGTTTCCTTTGAATCCTTTCTTCCCTCCTCTCCTCAAGGACAACTGTGCGCGTATCGTCCCTAACTCCCCTGCACACAACTGAAAGCAACAATGATCTCCTCTACATTTTTAGACTAGTTTACTAGCTTCAAAGTTTTTCAAAATTGTGAACTCAAATACTTTGGAGAGCCTTATACGTAGCTTTTCTCAATAAACTGAAGATTTAGCAATGTGTTCTTTCAAAATATTATCTACAACTCTTGTTAATGTCTCTTGGTCACATTATAGCTGTATAATTACAAATACATCAAAAAAAATACAAATACATCACTGAAAATGGGATTGTTATCTATCTTAAATCAGCTAACGATGTACAATATTATATAAAAAGTTAGAAACCACACATACACGACCCAAACAAAGATTGAAACTTCAAATGAAGTGCCTTCAGATAATTTGACGCAAATGAGATTTAGAGGCCTTGAAATGTCGAAACAATTCAATATTTATCAGTCTTTGCTGTCGGAATATGCGAGGGAAAGAAAAGATAACACATGACTCTAAATTGAATCTTTGCGTTTAAAATGGTTTGAACTTCACCCTAAGATCTTCCGGGCCCAGAACCTTTAGATATTCAAAAACAAAAATCTTGTAACTATAAAAAAATATACAATAACGCATAAGGGAAAAGCCATCTTTAGTGTGTTATCTTACACATACATATATAAACTATGAGGAAATAACCAATTCGTGGAGCAACTAAAGAAGTAAAGTGAACAAAGACAGCAACACTTGGAGATTCAAAGACAAAATTATGCTTTGAAAGAGATGAAGGATGAAAACAAAATTTTATATTGTGACTTAAATGCCATAGAATCGATCCAAATGTTCATGAACATTTTCAAGCAGAGAAAGCACGGATTTTACAAAAGCGCAGTCACCAGCAACAAACTCAACAAATTCCTCCTCCATCCACATCGTTTGGACAATGTTTTAACAATCTTTATGGATCCGGAAATAATTTACCAGAGTATTAAATTGTTTTAATATGTTGTATTGATTAATATTTAAATAAAAAAGTCTTGAATTTTAAATAAAATAATAATATTTTTATTTTAATTATAGTTATAAAATTGATAATTAGTACTTAAACAAAAAGCTGTGCTTTTATATGTAAAAATTGTATTTCTTCGTAAACAAATATTTTAGTTACAATCATAGGAAATTAGAAGACTACTTTTTAAATAAAAAAAATTTCCTCTATTATAGAGGAATGTTATTTTTTCCCTAAATATATAGGAAAAAATAGCAATCTCTATTTTAAGAAAAGAAATAGAGGTAAATTGAGTAGATTTTACTTTATTATAGCATTCAGAGACAAATATAGGATGTGTTGGAAATGCTCTAACAATCAGTGTGCATGCATAGCGTTGTCATTTAATTTATGTCTTTTCACCATTACTCTTATTTCTTGTTTCTGCTCCTATCATTATACTCATTACAACAGCCATGCAAATACAACGAGAAAATGATGACATCCAAATCTTTGGTTCACTATATAATACTATATTGCAAATTCTGCTGTTTCATTAGTGCATGCATCAAAATATTCTTAACTTCCATTAAACCATACAAAAAAAAATGGTAAACCATTCCTCAGAGAGAGAATGTGAAAACCCCGGTGGTCACAGGTTGTGAAAATCTGGTGTGGTGCGGATTCGAACTCGGGTCCCTTAGGAATCCACGGAACGTCTTGACCACCCGACCACAGACGCGTGGTTCATTAAACCTTACAACCTTACTCAGATTCTGAATACATACGGATGACAACCTATGTTTCCTTATATGTGCCAAACAAAAGTAGACCGCGGCTGCTATTTTACATGCGGTTATTCTAAATTAATATAGCTAAGGTTAATCATATTAAGGCTGAGACCCATTTACTGAGGTTGAAATAATAAATAATAATAACAACTATAAAAGCAGTAGCACCAAATTTTAGCAAAAAAAAAACTATAAAAAACAGTAGTCAAAAGAAACTTTCAAACATCTGTTTGACAACGTAAACAAGAACATACTGTGATTATATTAGTCAACTGCTCAATTTAATGAAAGAAAGTGTAACACATAATACATTAAACCTAGACAAGAGTTTCATTTTGAAACAAAGTTAAAACTGATATGTTGCTCTTAAATTTATCTGATAAAATAATCTTGCATCCTCATCCTATATATTGTAAGTATCAGCGCATAATCAATTCCATCCAAGCTTTCAAACATAAACCAAAACAAAAAGATAAGGAAAAAAAATCAACAAAGAAGATGGGAAACAAAGCTGTTGTCTCAGTCTACTTAATTATTTCTCTTTGTGCTGCCATTTTTGTCACTCGAGGAGTAGCTCAAATTCAAAATCCTCAGGCTAATCCTGGACTTTTTCCACCTGGCTTAGTACCTGTTGATCTTGTAAAATGTTGGTCGTCTCTCTTTAACGTCCAAGGATGTGTCCTTGCAATCTCCAACTCTTTTCTTTCTGGAAATTTTGAAAATGTTGAAGCCGCATGCTGCAAGGTGTTTTCAACTTTAGATGCAAACTGTTGGCCTCAGATGTTTCCTTTGAATCCTTTCTTCCCTCCTCTTCTCAAGGACAACTGTGCGCGGATCGTCCCTAACTCCCCTGCACACAACTGAAAGCAACAATGATCTCCTCTACATTTTTAGACTAGTTTACTAGCTTCAAAGTTTTTTTAAAGTGTGAACTCAAATATTTTGAAGAGCCCTATATGTAGCTTTTCTCAATAAACTTAAGTTTTAGCAATGTGTTCTTTTCAAAATTTTATCTATAACTCTTGTTAATGTCTCTTGGTCACACTATAGTTGTATAATTACAAATACATAAATACATCACTGAAAACGGGATTGTTATCTATCTTAAGTCGGCTAACCATTTACAATATTATATCAAAACTTAGAAACCACAAAAACACGACTCGAAAAAATATTGAAAATTCAAATGAAATGCCTTCAGATAAATTGACGCAAATGGAATCTTGAGGCCTCAAAATGTCGAAACAATTCTATATTTATCAGCCTTTCCTGTAAGCTTAGGGAAAGAAGACTAGTTTAATTAGTTTATCATATTACTCTCACGTACATTTATAAATTAAACAAATAATTTTATTAAAATATTGATATCAAATAGTTGATTCAGTATAACAATTAGTGTGCATGCATATAGCGTTGTCATTGAATATATTTATTTTCACCATGACTCTTATTTCTTGTTTCTGCTCCTATCATTCTACTCATTACAACAACCATGAAAGTATAGCGAGAAAATGATGACTTCCAAATCTTTGGTTCACTATGTAATATTATATTCCAAATTCTGCTGTTTCATTAGAGCATGCATCAAAATATTCTTAACTTCCATTAATCTTACAACCTTACTCAGATTCTAAATACATACTCATGACTAACTACTTTTCCTTATATCTGCCAAACAAAAGTAGAACTCGACTGCTATTTTACACTCAGTTATCCTATACTAATATAACTAAGGTTAATCATATTAAGGCTGAGACCCATTTACTGAGGTTGAAATAATAATAGCAACGATTAAAAGCAGTGGGTCAAAAGAAAGTTTTAATCATCTGTTTGATAACGTAAACAAGAACATACTGTGGTTATATTAGTCAACTGCTCAATTTAATGAAAGAAAGTGTAACACATAATACATTAAACCTAGACAAGAGTTTCATTTTGAAACAAAGTTAAAACTGATATCTTGCTCTTAAATTTATCTGATAAAATAATCTTGCATCTTCATCCTATATATTGTAAGTATCAGCGCATAATCAATTCCATCCAAGCTTTCAAACATAAACCAAAACAAAAAGATAAGGAAAAAAAATCAACAAAGAAGATGGGAAACAAAGCTGTTGTCTCAGTCTACTTAATTATTTCTCTTTGTGCTGCCATTTTTGTCACTCGAGGAGTAGCTCAAATTCAAAATCCTCAGGCTAATCCTGGACTTTTTCCACCAGGCTTAGTACCTGTTGATCTTGTAAAATGTTGGTCGTCTCTCTTTAACGTCCAAGGATGTGTGCTCGCAATCTCCAACTCTTTTTTTTCTGGAAAATTTGAAAATGTTGAAGCCGCATGCTGCAAGGTGTTTTCAACTTTAGATGCAAACTGTTGGCCTCAGATGTTTCCTTTGAATCCTTTCTTCCCTCCTCTCCTCAAGGACAACTGTGCGCGTATCGTCCCTAACTCCCCTGCACACAACTGAAAGCAACAATGATCTCCTCTACATTTTTAGACTAGTTTACTAGCTTCAAAGTTTTTCAAAATTGTGAACTCAAATACTTTGGAGAGCCTTATACGTAGCTTTTCTCAATAAACTGAAGATTTAGCAATGTGTTCTTTCAAAATATTATCTACAACTCTTGTTAATGTCTCTTGGTCACATTATAGCTGTATAATTACAAATACATCAAAAAAAATACAAATACATCACTGAAATGGGATTGTTATCTATCTTAAATCAGCTAACGATGTACAATATTATATCAAAAGTTAGAAACCACACAAACACGACCCAAAAAAAGATTGAAACTTCAAATGAAGTGCCTTCAGATAATTTGACGCAAATGAGATTTAGAGGCCTCGAAATGTCGAAACAATTCAATATTTATCAGTCTTTGCTGTCGGAATATGCGAGGGAAAGAAAAGATAACACATGACTCTAAATTGAATCTTTGCGTTTAAAATGGTTTGAACTTCACCCTAAGATCTTCCGGGCCCAGAACCTTTAGATATTCAAAAACAAAAATCTTGTAACTATAAAAGAAATGTACAATAACGCATAAGGGAAAAGCCATCTTTAGTGTGTTATCTTACACATACATATATAAACTATGAGGAAATAACCAATTCGTGGAGCAACTAAAGAAGTCAAGTGAACAAAGACAGCAACACTTGGAGATTCAAAGACAAAATTATGCTTTGAAAGAGATGAAGGATGAAAACAAAATTTTATATTGTGACTTAAATGCCATAGAATCGATCCAAATGTTCATGAACATTTTCAAGCAGAGAAAACACGGATTTTACAAAAGCGCAGTCACCAGCAACAAACTCAACAAATTCCTCCTCCATCCACATCGTTTGGACAATGTTTTAACAATCTTTATGGATCCGGAAATAATTTACCAGAGTATTAAATTGTTTTAATATGTTGTATTGATTAATATTTAAATAAAAAAGTCTTGAATTTTAAATAAAATAATAATATGTTTATTTTAATTATAGTTATAAAATTGATAATTAGTACTTAAACAAAAAGCTGTGCTTTTATATGTAAAAATTGTATTTCTTCGTAAACAAATATTTTAGTTACAATCATAGGAAATTAGAAGACTACTTTTTAAATAACTTTTTTTGCCTCTATTATAGAGGAATGTTATTTTTTCCCTAAATATATAGGAAAAAATAGCAATCTCTATTTTAAGAAAAGAAATAGAGGTAAATTGAGTAGATTTTACTTTATTATAGCATTCAGAGACAAATATAGGATGTGTTGGAAATGCTCTAACAATCAGTGTGCATGCATAGCGTTGTCATTTAATTTATGTCTTTTCACTATTACTCTTATTTCTTGTTTCTGCTCCTATCATTATACTCATTACAACAGCCATGCAAATACAACGAGAAAATGATGACATCCAAATCTTTGGTTCACTGTATAATACTATATTGCAAATTCTGCTGTTTCATTAGTGCATGCATCAAAATATTCTTAACTTCCATTAAACCTTACAAAAAAATGGTAAACCATTCCTCAGAGAGAGAATGTGAAAACCCCGGTGGTCACAGGTTGTGAAAATCTGGTGTGGTGCGGATTCGAACTCGGGTCCCTTAGGAATCCACGGAACGTCTTGACCACCCGACCACAGACGCGTGGTTCATTAAACCTTACAACCTTACTCAGATTCTGAATACATACGGATGACAACCTATGTTTCCTTATATGTGCCAAACAAAAGTAGACCGCGGCTGCTATTTTACATGCGGTTATTCTAAATTATTATAGCTAAGGTTAATCATATTAAGGCTGAGACCCATTTACTGAGGTTGAAATAATAAATAATAATAACAACTATAAAAAGCAGTAGCACCAAATTTTAGCAAAAAAAAAACTATAAAAAACAGTAGTCAAAAGAAACTTTCAAACATCTGTTTGATAACATAAACAAGAACATACTATGGTTATATTAGTCAACTACTCAACGTAACTTAAAGAAAGAAAGTGTAACATATAATACATTAAACCTAACAAGAGTTTCTTTTTGAAACAAAGCTAAAACTGATATGTTCCTCTTTAATTTATCTGATAAAAAATCTTGCCTCCTCATCCTATATATTCCAAGTATCTGCGCATATCCAAATCCATCCAAGCTTTCAAACATAAACCAAAACAAAAAGACAAGGAAAAATAAAAGATTAACCAAGAAGATGGGAAGCAAAACTATTGTCTCAGTCTACTTAATTATTTTCTTTGTGCTTCCATTTTTGTCACTCGAGGAGAAGCTCAAATTCAAAATCCTCAGGCTAATCCTGGACTTTTTCCACCAGGCTTAGTACCTGTTGATCTTGTAAAATGTTGGTCGTCTCTCTTTAACGTCCAAGGATGTGTGCTCGCAATCTCCAACTCTTTTTTTTCTGGAAAATTTGAAAATGTTGAAGCCGCATGCTGCAAGGTGTTTTCAACTTTAGATGCAAACTGTTGGCCTCAGATGTTTCCTTTGAATCCTTTCTTCCCTCCTCTCCTCAAGGACAACTGTGCGCGTATCGTCCCTAACTCCCCTGCACACAACTGAAAGCAACAATGATCTCCTCTACATTTTTAGACTAGTTTACTAGCTTCAAAGTTTTTCAAAATTGTGAACTCAAATAATTTGGAGAGCCTTATACGTAGCTTTTCTCAATAAACTGAAGATTTAGCAATGTGTTCTTTCAAAATATTATCTACAACTCTTGTTAATGTCTCTTGGTCACATTATAGCTGTATAATTACAAATACATCAAAAAAAATACAAATACATCACTGAAATGGGATTGTTATCTATCTTAAATCAGCTAACGATGTACAATATTATATCAAAAGTTAGAAACCACACAAACACGACCCAAAAAAAGATTGAAACTTCAAATGAAGTGCCTTCAGATAATTTGACGCAAATGAGATTTAGAGGCCTCGAAATGTCGAAACAATTCAATATTTATCAGTCTTTGCTGTCGGAATATGCGAGGGAAAGAAAAGATAACACATGACTCTAAATTGAATCTTTGCGTTTAAAATGGTTTGAACTTCACCCTAAGATCTTCCGGGCCCAGAACCTTTAGATATTCAAAAACAAAAATCTTGTAACTATAAAAGAAATATACAATAACGCATAAGGGAAAAGCCATCTTTAGTGTGTTATCTTACACATACATATATAAACTATGAGGAAATAACCAATTCGTGGAGCAACTAAAGAAGTCAAGTGAACAAAGACAGCAACACTTGGAGATTCAAAGACAAAATTATGCTTTGAAAGAGATGAAGGATGAAAACAAAATTTTATATTGTGACTTAAATGCCATAGAATCGATCCAAATGTTCATGAACATTTTCAAGCAGAGAAAACACGGATTTTACAAAAGCGCAGTCACCAGCAACAAACTCAACAAATTCCTCCTCCATCCACATCGTTTGGACAATGTTTTAACAATCTTTATGGATCCGGAAATAATTTACCAGAGTATTAAATTGTTTTAATATGTTGTATTGATTAATATTTAAATAAAAAAGTCTTGAATTTTAAATAAAATAATAATATGTTTATTTTAATTATAGTTATAAAATTGATAATTAGTACTTAAACAAAAAGCTGTGCTTTTATATGTAAAAATTGTATTTCTTCGTAAACAAATATTTTAGTTACAATCATAGGAAATTAGAAGACTACTTTTTAAATAAATTTTTTTGCCTCTATTATAGAGGAATGTTATTTTTTCCCTAAATATATAGGAAAAAATAGCAATCTCTATTTTAAGAAAAGAAATAGAGGTAAATTGAGTAGATTTTACTTTATTGTAGCATTCAGAGACAAATATAGGATGTGTTGGAAATGCTCTAACAATCAGTGTGCATGCATAGCGTTGTCATTTAATTTATGTCTTTTCACCATGACTCTTATTTCTTGTTTCTGCTCCTATCATTATACTCATTACAACAGCCATGCAAATACAACGAGAAAATGATGACATCCAAATCTTTGGTTCACTATATAATACTATATTGCAAATTCTGCTGTTTCATTAGTGCATGCATCAAAATATTCTTAACTTCCATTAAACCTACAAAAAAATGGTAAACCATTCCTCAGAGAGAGAATGTGAAAACCCCGGTGGTCACAGGTTGTGAAAATCTGGTGTGGTGCGGATTCGAACTCGGGTCCCTTAGGAATCCACGGAACGTCTTGACCACCCGACCACAGACGCGTGGTTCATTAAACCTTACAACCTTACTCAGATTCTGAATACATACGGATGACAACCTATGTTTCCTTATATGTGCCAAACAAAAGTAGACCGCGGCTGCTATTTTACATGCGGTTATTCTAAATTAATATAGCTAAGGTTAATCATATTAAGGCTGAGACCCATTTACTGAGGTTGAAATAATAAATAATAATAACAACTATAAAAAGCAGTAGCACCAAATTTTAGCAAAAAAAAAACTATAAAAAACAGTAGTCAAAAGAAACTTTCAAACATCTGTTTGATAACATAAACAAGAACATACTATGGTTATATTAGTCAACTACTCAACGTAACTTAAAGAAAGAAAGTGTAACATATAATACATTAAACCTAACAAGAGTTTCTTTTTGAAACAAAGCTAAAACTGATATGTTCCTCTTTAATTTATCTGATAAAAAATCTTGCCTCCTCATCCTATATATTCCAAGTATCTGCGCATATCCAAATCCATCCAAGCTTTCAAACATAAACCAAAACAAAAAGACAAGGAAAAATAAAAGATTAACCAAGAAGATGGGAAGCAAAACTATTGTCTCAGTCTACTTAATTATTTCTCTTTGTGCTTCCATTTTTATCACTCGAGGAGTAGCTCAAATTCAAAATCCGCAGGCTAATCCCGGACTTTTTCCACCTGGCTTAGTACCTGTTGATCTTGTAAAATGCTGGTCGTCTCTCTTTAACGTCCAAGGATGTGTCCTTGCAATCTCCAACTCTTTTCTTTCTGGAAATTTTGAAAATGTTGAAGCCGCATGCTGCAAGGTGTTTTCAACTTTAGATGCAAACTGTTGGCCTCAGATGTTTCCTTTGAATCCTTTCTTCCCTCCTCTTCTCAAGGACAACTGTGCGCGGATCGTCCCTAACTCCCCTGCACACAACTGAAAGCAACAATGATTTCCTCTACATTTTTAGACTAGTTTACTAGCTTCAAAGTTTTTTTAAAGTGTGAACTCAAATACTTTGAAGAGCCCTATATGTAGCTTTTCTCAATAAACTTAAGTTTTAGCAATGTGTTCTTTTCAAAATTTTATCTATAACTCTTGTTAATGTCTCTTGGTCACACTATAGTTGTATAATTACAAATACATAAATACATCACTGAAAACGGGATTGTTATCTATCTTAAGTCGGCTAACCATTTACAATATTATATCAAAACTTAGAAACCACAAAAACACGACTCGAAAAAATATTGAAAATTCAAATGAAATGCCTTCAGATAAATTGACGCAAATGGAATCTTGAGGCCTCAAAATGTCGAAACAATTCTATATTTATCAGCCTTTCCTGTAAGCTTAGGCAAAGAAGACTAGTTTAATTAATTTATCATATTACTCTCACGTACATTTATAAATTAAACAAATAATTTTATTTAAATATTGATATCAAATAGTTGATTCAGTATAACAATTAGTGTGCATGCATATAGCGTTGTCATTGAATATATTTCTTTTCACCATGACTCTTATTTCTTGTTTCTGCTCCTATCATTCTACTCATTACAACAACCATGAAAGTATAGCGAGAAAATGATGACTTCCAAATCTTTGGTTCACTATGTAATATTATATTCCAAATTCTGCTGTTTCATTAGAGCATGCATCAAAATATTCTTAACTTCCATTAATCTTACAACCTTACTCAGATTCTAAATACATACTCATGACTAACTACTTTTCCTTATATCTGCCAAACAAAAGTAGAACTCGACTGCTATTTTACACTCAGTTATCCTATAGTAATATAACTAAGGTTAATCATATTAAGGCTGAGACCCATTTACTGAGGTTGAAATAATAATAGCAACGATTAAAAGCAGTGGGTCAAAAGAAAATTTTAATCATCTGTTTGATAACGTAAACAAGAACATACTGTGGTTATATTAGTCAACTGCTCAATTTAATGAAAGAAAGTGTAACACATAATACATTAAACCTAGACAAGAGTTTCATTTTGAAACAAAGATAAAACTGATATGTTGCTCTTAAATTTATCTGATAAAATAATCTTGCATCCTCATCCTATATATTGTAAGTATCAGCGCAAAATCAACTCCATCCAAGCTTTCAAACATAAACCAAGACAAAAAGATAAGGAAAAAAAAAATCAACAAAGAAGATGGGAAACAAAGCTGTTGTCTCAGTCTCCTTAATTATTTCTCTTTGTGCTGCCATTTTTGTCACTCGAGGAGTAGCTCAAATTCAAAATCCTCAGGCTAATCCTGGACTTTTTCCACCTGGCTTAGTACCTGTTGATCTTGTAAAATGTTGGTCGTCTCTCTTTAACGTCCAAGGATGTGTGCTCGCAATCTCCAACTCTTTTTTTTCTGGAAAATTTGAAAATGTTGAAGCTGCATGCTGCAAGGTGTTTTCAACTTTAGATGCAAACTGTTGGCCTCAGATGTTTCCTTTGAATCCTTTCTTTCCTCCTCTCCTCATGGACAACTGTGCGCGTATCGTCCCTAACTCCCCTGCATACAACTGAAAGCAACAATAATCTCCTCTACATTTTAGACTAGTTTATTAGCTTCAAAGTTTTTCAAAATTGTGAACTCAAATACTTTGGAGAGCCTTATACGTAGTTTTTCTCAATAAACTGAAGATTTAGCAATGTGTTTTCTTTCAAAATATTATCTACAACTCTTGTTAATGTCTCTTGGTCACATTATAGCTGTATAATTACAAATACATAAAAAAAAATACAAATACATCACTGAAAATGGGATTGTTATCTATCTTAAATCAGCTAACGATGTACAATATTATATCAAAAGTTAGAAACCACACAAACACGACCCAAACAAAGATTGAAACTTCAAATGAAGTGCCTTCAGATAAATTGACGCAAATGAGATTTAGAGGCCTCGAAATGTCGAAACAATTCTATATTTATCAGCCTTTGCTGTCGGAATATGCGAGGGAAAGAAAAGATAACACATGACTCTAAATCAAATCTTTTAGTTTAAAATTGTTTGAACTTCACCCTAAGATCTTCCGGGCCCAGAATCTTTAGATATTCAAAAACAAAAATCTTGTAACTATAAAAAAATATATACAATAACGCATAAGGGAAAAGCCATCTTTAGTGTGTTATCTTACACATACATATATAAACTATGAGGAAATAACCAATTCATGGAGCAACTAAAGAATTCAAGTGAACAAAGACAGCAACACTTGGAGATTCAAAGACAAAATTATGCTTTGAAAGAGATGAAGGATGAAAACAAAATTTTATTTTGTGACTTAAATGGCATAGAATCGATCCAAATGTTCATGAACATTTTCAAGCAGAGAAAGCACGGATTTTACAAAAGCGCAGTCACCAGCAACAAACTCAACAAATTCCTCCTCCATCCACATCGTTTGGACAATGTTTTAACAATCTTTATGGATCCGGAAATAATTTACCAGAGTATTAAATTATTTTAATATGTTGTATTGATTAATATTTAAATAAAAAAGTCTTTAATTTTAAATAAAATAATAATATTTTTATTTTAATTACAGTTATAAATTGATAACTAGTACTAAAAAAAAGCTGTGCTTTTATATGTAAAAATTGTATTTCTTCGTAAACAAATATTTTAGTTACAATCATAGGAAATTAGAAGACTACTTTTTAAATAAAAACGTTTGCCTCTATTATAGATGAATGCTATTTTTTCTTTAAATATATAGGAAAAAATAGCAATTTCTATTTTAATAAAAGAAATAGAGGTGAATTGAGTAGATTTTACTTTATTATAACATTTAGAGACAAATATAGGATGTGTTGGAAATGCTCTAACAATCAGTGTGCATGCATAGCGTTGTCATTTAATTTATGTCATATATCGTATAATGCTCTAACAATCAGTGTGCATGCATAGCGTGGTGAGGATTCGAACTCGGGTCCCTTAGAAATCCACGGAACGCCTTGACCACCCGACCACAGACGCGTGGTTCATTAAACCTTACAACCTTACTCAGATTCTGAATACATACTCATGACAACCTACGTTTCCTTATATGTGCCAAACAAAAGTAGACCGCGGCTGCTATTTTACATGCGGTTATTCTAAATTAATATAGCTAAGGTTAATCATATTAAGGCTGAGACCCATTTACTGAGGTTGAAATAATAAATAATAATAACAACTATAAAAAGCAGTAGCACCAAATTTTAGCAAAAAAAACTATAAAAAGCAGTAGTCAAAAGAAACTTTCAAACATCTGTTTGATAACATAAACAAGAACATACTATGGTTATATTAGTCAACTACTCAACGTAACTTAAAGAAAGAAAGTGTAACATATAATACATTAAACCTAACAAGAGTTTCTTTTTGGAACAAAGCTAAAACTGATATGTTCCTCTATAATTTATCTGATAAAAAATCTTGCCTCCTCATCCTAATATATTCCAAGTATCTGCGCATATCCAAATCCAACCAAGCTTTCAAACATAAACCAAAGAAAAAGACAAGGAAAAATAAAAGATTAACCAAGAAGATGGGAAGCAAAGCTATTGTCTCAGTCTACTTAATTATTTCTCTTTGTGCTTCCATTTTTATCACTCGAGGAGTAGCTCAAATTCAAAATCCGCAGGCTAATCCCGGACTTTTTCCACCTGGCTTAGTACCTGTTGATCTTGTAAAATGCTGGTCGTCTCTCTTTACGTCCAAGGATGTGTCCTTGCAATCTCCAACTCTTTTCTTTCTGGAAATTTTGAAAATGTTGAAGCCACATGCTGCAAGGTGTTTTCAACTTTAGATGCAAACTGTTGGCCTCACATGTTTCCTTTGAATCCTTTCTTCCCTCCTCTCCTCAAGGACAATTGTGTGTGTATCGTCTCTGACTCCCCTGCACACAACTTAAAGCAACAATGATTTCCTTTACATTTTAGACTAGTTTATTAGCTTTAAAATTTTTTAAATTGTGAACTCAAATACTTTGGAGAGCCCTTTATGTAGCTTTTCTCAATAAACTGAAGTTTATGCAATGTGTTATTTTCAAAATATTATCTAGAACTCTTGTTAATGTCTCTTGGTCACATTATAGTTGTATAATTACAAATACATCATTGAAAATGGGATTGTTATCTATCTTAAGTCTGCTAACCAGTACAATATTATATCAAAGTTAGAAACAACACAAACATGACTCAAACAAAGGTTGAAACTTCAAATGAAGTGCCTTCAGATAAATTGACGCAAATGGGATTTAGAGTCCTCAAAATGTCGAAACAATTCTATATTTATCAGCATTTTCTATCGGATTATTATGCAAGGGAAAGAAAATATAACACATTTTTAAATTAATCTTTTAGTTTAAAATGGTTCGAACTTCACCCTAAGATCTTCCAGGCCCAGAACATTTAAAATATTCAAAATCGAAAATCTTGTAACCATAAAAAAGATACAATAAAACACATAAGGGAACCCATCTTTAGTTTGTTATCTTACACATACATATATAAACTATGAGTTTTATTACAATACTGATACCAAAGAGTGGCATAAGAATAAACCCTTAAAAATCACAAGCATAATATTAAGTTTCCATTCGTATAGCTTTGTCATTCATCGTTTTACCTGAAAACTACTTCCTGTTTCTCGTCCTATCTTCATATTCCTCACTACATCAGCCATGCAAATACAACAAGAAAATGATGGCAGACAAAGCTTTGGTACTCTATTTAATTATAACCAAATTCTTGAGTGTAATTAGAGCATTCATCAACGTGTTATTAATTTGGATAAAAAATTACGACCTTAATTATATAGATTCTCCATACCTACTCACTACGACCTACTTGTCCTGATGTCCTTCAAACAAATTGTTAATCACCTTAGAAAATTAGAAAGTGGCTGCTATTTTGCATGCGGTTATCCTAAGGTAATATAATTAAGGTTAATAATCTTAAGGCTGAGACCCATTACCTAATATTGAAACAAATAATAATAAAATTAAAAACTTTTAATCATCTGTTTGATAACGTAAACAAGAACATACTATGGTTATATTAGTCAACTACTCAACTTAACGAAAGAAAGTGTAACAAATAATTGAAAGCCTTTTCAAAAAAAAAAAAAGTGTAACAAATAATACATTAAATCTAAACAAGAGTTTCATTTTGAAACAAAGTTAAAACTGATATGTTCCTCTTTAATTTATCTGATAAAAAATCTTGCATCATCATCCTATATATTGTAAGTATCTGAGCATATCCAAATCCATCCAAGCTTTCAAACATAAACCAAAACAAAAAGACAAGGAAAAAAAAAGATTTAACCAAGAAGATGGGAAGCAAAGCTGTTGTCTCAGTCTACCTAATTATTTCTCTTTGTGCTGTCATTTTTGTCACTCGAGGAGTAGCTCAAATTCAAAACCTACAGGCTAATCTAGGACTTTTTTCACCTGGCTTAGTACCTGTTGATCTTGTAAAATGTTGGTCGTCTCTCTTTAACGTCCAAGGATGTGTGCTCGCAATCTCCAACTTTTTTCTTTCTGGAAATTTTGAAAATGTCGAAGCCGCATGTTGCAAGGTGTTTTCAACTTTAGATGCAAACTGTTGGCCTCAAATGTTTCCTTTGAATCCTTTCTTCCCTCCTCTCCTCAAAGACAACTGTGCGCGTATTGTCCCTAACTCCCCTCCACACAACTGAAAGCAATAATGATTTCCTCTACATTTTTAGACTCGTTTATTAGCTTCTAAGTTCTTTAAAGTGTGAACTCAAATACTTTGGAGATCCCTAATGTAGTTTTTCTCAATAAACTGAAGTTTTAGCAATGTGTTCTTTTCAAAATATTATCTACAACTCTTGTTAATGTCTCTTGGTCAGATTATAGTTGTATAATTACAAATACATCACTAAAAATGGGATTGTTATCTATCTTAAGCTGGCTAACCATGTACAATATTATATCAAAAGTTAGAAACCACACCAAATGGGATTGTTATCCATCATATCAACTTCCGATGAGATGACAAACTATGGTCTGAGAGGCCTCCAAACGTCAAGACGGTTCTAGTTTTATCGGTCTTTCGGTTTATGCAAGTGAAGAAGGAAAGACAACACACAACTCCAAATAAACTTTCTGAAGAGCAAAAAAAAAGATAAAACACAAAATTTAGCAAAAGAAAAATAGATTAATACATAAGAATTAAAAAAATCAACTGTTTCAGACAATTTTCTTTTTTTTGTGTTAGATGGATGGACTTGATCATATCAGATACATCTCCAAGCTAAATCTCTATTCTCAGTAGAACCAGAGAACGAGAAGGCAAAAACAAGTTCTATTGATTCTTTTTAGTAGTGGGAGTGAATGATGATGGTGGTGATGATGATTTAGAGCTCTGAATCTGATCATCTTTAGATGTTTTGATTATAAACAGAAGCGTTTCCACAAGCATCGCTAAAACTAGTCCAAGAATCCCACCAGCAGCACTCTGAAATCCGGAAACACAACGATTCAAAAATTCACACTTGGAATTGAAATGTTTCCAGAATTTGACAAAATGGTCAACAAACAAAACGTACCAGAGCGGGGTTGCGGTTGAATAAAGCTCTGAAGGAAGCGTACCCAACCAGATATCCAGTGAACATGGTAAGACCGACGTGTAAACCTATAGTAACGAGTTTTCAAACGAACAAAAAAAAAAAATCTTCACTGACCTATTTGTGTAAAATACATTTTGGCAAGAAAAGTTATCAAGAAGTGAGCAAAATGGTATTTACCAAAACCGAGCTGGTCTTTGTAAGAGGAGAAAGGCTCTTCGACTTGTTTCCTAGGTGTAATATCTTTAACAAGCTCAGCATACTCCTTCCTCTCTGCTATTTCTCTCAGCTTAACCAATCTCAGCTTCAGTTCTTCACTCTACCAAGAACAAAAAAAAAATCAGATCAAACTAAACACTTAAACTCACAAAGAAACCACAAGGATCCTCGAATGCATTCAATTCAACACCGGAGGAGTAACGATCGTTTCATTAGTTATGCTCGATTATTCCCATTAACCAAACAGGAAAAACAATGGATATTTGGATTTCAATATAAATCAGACAAACACACAGTTGTGTTCATCCCTACCAAAAGATGATTCCTTTATTGTCGGATTGTCCGAGCAGAATCTAACTAGATCAAAATATAAAAAATTCGAGCTTTCATATACCTTTTCTCTGGGTTTGGGACTGGTGAAGACGAAATCTGAGCGGGAGAAAAGCCCCGACAAGTCCGGTCTGGTCGAAGGATCGGATCCTGTCCATATAGCCCGGAGCAATTTGTACGGAACGGTGTTCCGCGAGCGCAGATCAGAAGCGATGTCTCTGAGTTCCTCGGAGAGACGATGGTCATCGCAGGACAACGCGAGAAACGATTGGATCGGTTCGGTTGCGGAGACAATCAGGCCAGAGGCATTTCTCGGGTCGGGTTGATCCATCTTTTGATCGGATTCCGACGGGTTTCCGTTTCTTCACTGTTATATAAGGCCACGTTTCTCACGCGCTCTGGAAGATCTCGTTCTGAATCACGCGCGAACAGTAAAACGTGAGACGTGGGCTCTGTTTTGGGTTATATTGGACCATTATTCTTAGCAGCCATTTGGATACTCGTTTGTGTTTTTGAATAAGAAAGTGAGTTCACATTTTTTTAGACTCCGTTCAAATTTTTTTGGTGTGATTGTAGATTTTATTGTTGTACAATTTCAGTTGTAGAACTTTTATTTGTAATTTTTTTTTTTTTTTAAATATAATTAATTTAATTATTGATTAATAGTACATACATAAATTAGACTATATTTTGAAATACAAAATAAAATTTATGATAATTCATATTGAAATAAAATATAATGTGGAAGTCCCTTTGGTCCAGTGGTTTGACTAAGAATTCAATTGCTTCTACACCCGGAGGTCTAGGATTCAAACCCCAAAAAATATCAAATATGCAGATTATGGAGAAGCATGTTACAAGAGATCTTTAGCTTGGTGCAGGGCGTACCATCAAACATGTACATGGATCTCATAGGACGGCTCAGAGTGGTGCAGCCAGGCGGGTATTCTCACAGGGTGGTAGAATTGTCGGCCGTAAAATCGTCTTTATAATATTGTCACCATTGTATAGCATAATTAATCGATAATAATCGACTCAGACGTTCAAAAAAAAATATAATTCCCAAAAAATCCAAATGTAACCTTTAAAAATATATTACAAGTACACAATGGTGTTATTAGTTATAAAGAAGTTATGTAAGTTTTAAAACTATGGTTTTACTCTTTTATATAATGGTTGTTGAATAAAATTTAAATAAATATGTATTTGTTTATTGTGGAAAGCACAAAAAAAAATTATAGGGATTTGGTTGTAAGAAGTAAATATAGAGATGTAAGTTAGTCAAAAAGTTGTAGACTTTAAAAAGTTAATAAAACTTTTTTAAGTTGATAAAAGTTGATTGTTGTGAATTTGGTATTGTGTAAATAAATAGAGATAAAGACAGTATTTACCAAATTAGACTTTTCACAATTTTCAGATACATATATTGAAGAGTAATTTTTTTTTTGTAATTGGTATTCTAAAAATCGGTCTAAACGGCGTCTAGGCATCCAACTAGTTAGCAAATCGGGTATGAGCGAAACGATTTTTTAAAAGTCGGTTTAGGCGTCTGAAAAATTGGTCTAGACGCCCGCATAAACAATAGTACTCTATAAAACGTCTAATCACCGTCTAGCGATTTTTAGAAGTAATCTGTATTGAATGTGTAAAATGTGGATAATAGTACTCTGGCTATTTCAATATGACTGATTGAATTGGGTGAGAAATCGTTTTTGGGTTTGTATTCGGTCAGAGTGGCGGGTGCAGTAACAAAATGGTCATGCATAATTTCCCACGTGTGTTACCAGAAGAACCACGGGAGTAAAAGTTTGGGGGTATACTTGTAAATATGAAACTTTACAAATGAGTCAGTACTATATTCTATTCTGCATCATCTTCTCTGTAATAATGAATCCCTCCACTTCTGTTCCTCTTCCCCTAGAAAATTCCGCAAACCCCTAGAGAAAAAGAGAGAGAGAGAGAGAGAGAGAGAAAAACACAGTTGATGAGATTTCTAGAAAGAGAAAAACAAATCCTCTGATCTCTCTTCTATCTCAATCGATATCGCAGCTTTGTTTTTTTTACCATCGTTGCGATACGAGATCCCCGAATGAAAACCTAACCTAAACGATCTATCTCATCCAATTTAAAAAGAAAAATGATATCGAATCCAAGTCTATTGTCCTACACATGCATCGCGAAAGGAACCGTCGTCCTCGCGGAGTTCGCTTCAAAGGAGGAGCCAGGAATCGAAGAGGTAGCCTCGCGATGCATCGAGAACACGCCTCCGCACCATTCCATCTTCTCCCACACAGTTCGCAAGAAGACGTACACGTTCGCGATCGACTCCTCCTCCTCCTCCTCCTTCGTCTACTTCGCGATTACAGACGAAACCATGGAGAAACCGGAGTCTTTCCGGGTCCTGAACCGGTTGAGATCAGCCGTCGAAGGTCTCCGATCCGATTCGGCCTTGATCGATCCTTCTCCGAGGTGTTTACAAGCGAAGATGGATCCGGTTTTCGCGGAGATCGTCGGTGGTGGTGGTGATGTGGATTTGGAGCTGGACATGGATATGGTGGCGGCGAGGGAGAGTCGGAATCTGAGTATTGATTCGACGAAAGGGAGGAGAGCCGCGTTGATTCCGCTTCTTGGGAAGCCGTTGAAGGCGTTGAAGAAGAAGAATAAGAAGAGGACGGAGGAAGATTCCGGCGACGACGACGTTGGTATGGTGGTCGATGAGGAGAATAAGAAGAAGGTGGATTTGTGCGGAAATAATAGGAACGGTGGAGTGTTGCGCAAGGAACTGAGGAACGGTTTGTTGACGGATCATCACAAGGCGAAACAGATGTGGAAGAAACATGTGTGGGTTGTGTTGATGTTCGATTTATGCGTCTGTGCTGTTCTGTTCGGAATCTGGCTTTGGGTTTGTCAAGGTTTTCAATGCGTCAGTGGGTGAATGTAATCTCTCTCAATCTCTCTCTGTGTACATCTATTTGTTTTCAATCTGCAATTCACTTTCATTCTTTTGCCATCTGGTTATGAGTATGATCCTTTTTTTTTAATTCTTGTTTAATTTTTTAAGATCACGGAATGTGTTGTTTCCAGGAGGGTTGAATCCTGGCTTTACATGTTAGTGATATGTTCATTGTACTGACAAGCAACATGTGTTTGTTGTATTCTATGTCTCTTTTTCTCGTTTTTTCTTTTGTTGTATATTCCCCCCCCCCCCCCCCCCCCCTCCCCCATAACTTGTGTGTGCTGTGATGTGATTGAACGTGGGTCGCACAATAATGGTTGACAAATAATAGATGGTTTCAGATCCAGTCACACATTAATATAGTACATTGCATCTATTGTCGGTGTATTTTAAAATATTTTTCCAGAAAAATGAGATTGATTCCAGCAATTAGATTTATGAATCTGTTACGGTCTTATGTCTAACAGTAGAAAAGCGGTTAAATTACAAGAAGAGAGTTCGGAAATAAGAAACAGACAGGGAGAATGTGTTAAATATGTAGAGAGACCACCATTCACGATGCTTACTGGACCAAATATCGGAGGTTGGTGCTGTGTTCTACCTTGTAACACATCTTGTGCAAATATGGCACAAGTGATTGGTTGTGCCGGTCTAGAGTACTGTACCCTCGCGGCAGCATCTCTGTGCCACGTTTAAGCTTTCTTTGTGCGATCATCAAGAGCATCCCCAGAAAACTCATCCTCTCCATTCTAAATTTCTAATCATGGGATTCAAGAAATGTTGGAGGACTGAGCCAAGAAATGTTGAGACACAACAACACAAAACTGGAAGAACCGTTTGCCCTGAAGACGCAACATTTCAAGACATAGCTAAAAGGCTTGATGTCTTGTAGAAGAAAGAACTCGAAAACAGAAGCAAGAGAAGAGCCAGAAAGAGTATTTGAATCGAAGGAAAATGCAACCGAGAAAGGAAGGGAATCATATTCTCCTGATGAACTGAGACGTTTAACTTTGAAGGCTGCTCAATCTGATGCTGAAGAAGAATCTGAATGGAAAGTCTTTAATCAGAGAATGAGTTTAGTAAAAGAGAAAAGGCAGATGGTAAGGAGCAGGATATCCTCGAAAAGCCATCATGCACAAACAATCCACCTTGGAGAATGGATCTTCATGCTCTTGGAGTTTCATTCAAGATCAACAGCTGTTGGTGCTTGAAAGATATATCGAGAAACAAAAGAGCAGCTTTGATTCAAGATGACTCCTGGCTTTGTATAGGTTCTAGTAGGCTTCATCACTAGTAGCAGCTTTGATCCAGAACGTTTTGCTGAAAGTATTAGAAGTTTGTTTCAGGAAGTGCAGAGAGGGCTTGAGGTTAGGATACCTCGAATCATAGATTCATAGGTGATCTTGAAGGGACATTAGCTCGTGAGGGAATGATACATTTGAAGCGACGGGAGTGATCACATTTAGCAACAAAACGTGTAGACTATTTACAACTCCTCCAGCTTTTCTAAAGGTTAATGAAAATACTTTAGGTCGTGTGTATAATTTACCTGTACAGGGATGATTGGTTGTGTTTAGATTCCAACTAACCAAATGGTGACCAAAGGAATTAGTGGGAATGGGTAATTCCTCTTCATTCCTCAAATTTTATATCATTTATGTGGAATATTATTTTCTTAATGTTCCTTCTCATTCCTTTTAATTTAAGTAATTATAGAGTAAAAGTATTTCTTATAAAATCTGGCAAGGAACAAGAAAGAATAAGTATTCCTTTTATTTTGTTCCTCTACATTCTATTTCTCTTTATTTCTATTATTTCTTTTAGGATCACCAGTTAGAGCCTATTAATTTAATTGTTTTCACCCTTTTAAATCTTTGTGAAACCTTGGCAATTTCAGATATATTTGGGGCTAAATATCCTGCATGCATTACTCTAAGGTTCTAACTGGTGATATAGGAAACCAAAGGGAATGATCAATTCCCACTCATTCCTTAAAAATTACACCATTTATAGAAAATTTTTGCTGCGTCTGATTCCTTGTCATTCCTTAAATTTTAAGGAACCATAGAACAAAAACATTCCTTATCAAAATTGATTTGGAACAAAAGTAATAGATATTCATTTTAATTCCATTAGTTTTATTCCTATTCATTCATTTCCTACTCATTTCTATTTTTAATTTATTGATCACCAGTTAGAGTCAATGTATTTTCTGGTAGAATTATGTAGAGATTCTAAATTCAGTTATGGGTTTGGTTTACAGATCAGAACTTCGGTTTGGTATTTGGTTAGCTGATTGGAAATTTCCAATGTAAAAGGATTGGTAACAAGTGAACTTTTTTTTTTGTCGACCATTTTACAGACTTATGTGGACTCTGTAAACCAAACTGGGTGCTCCGTATCTATATGGACAGTAAACGACGTTTGTTGCCTCACACTGCGTGCTAAACTATCCGCCTTTTTATTTTGCGTCCGCGGTATATGGATATCTCTGAGCTGTTAAAACTTCTCTTCAGACTCTTGATGTCTTCTAAGTAACTCGTAAAAGCCGGCCATTCTTCTGGTTCCGAAACCATCTTCACCAATTGAGAACAATGCGTTGCAAATGTAACATTATATTGCCGTAAATTCCTCATGCACTCTATCGCCCAAATAAGGGCTTCGACTTCGGCATGTAACGGAGATTGACTAGCCCTCATATTCCTAGCTCCCAGTAACCCTTCAAAACCCTCTAAAGTACTGTACCATCCTTGTCCTGAAAAAGTATCATCTGCTTTCCATGATCCATCCGTGAAACACCATCGTCCCGATCTAGTCGATAGTATTACGTTAGTCGTATGTGTAACCTGATTCTGGTAACAAGTGAACTATAATGAGAGGAAGAAAGGATTAGAGAATGGACTAAAGAACGGATGAGTCTTAAATTGGATGTATATGTTGCTTGTGAAAGTGATAACAAAAATCACTTGCATGTTTTTTTCTTTGCATCTTGATATAATGTTCAATTTTACAATATTTGGCTCCAGTTATGATCTTCTCAAATCTTTATTAAGATAAAATTCTATAATATATGAAAATTTACTATTAACCCCTATTCTAGCAATACTGAGATAGTGAAAAACTCTTATGTGATGGTTTACAATAAAGCTTCTGCATTATTTTAGAATTTGGTTCCTATATATATATATATATATATATATAATTCTTTTTTATAGATTATAGGATATAAAATTTATCAAAATTTTCAGAATAATATAGGTATATATATTCGTTGTGGTTTTTATTGAAATCAACTTTTTAAATAACTTTCTATTGAAAAAGAAAGAAAACCCCAAACATAATATTATTTGTCTGACATTTTTATACTGAAAATATTTACTCTAGGTCTTTTCAGGTATTCTGGAAAATCAAAATGACTTTTTTAATATGTATTTTTTAAGTTGAGAGCAAATTCCAATACGGTTAAAGTCACTAAGGTTCAAGTTTTGGTTATTGGAGAATTAAAGTTTCGACATCAGTAGAAAAAACGTAAATGGCTAACTCGTAACTAATCTGAATTCATTTTGGTGTGGATCAAAATATCCTTATATAATTTAAAATATATATATACTTTTTTTCTAGTGTTTCAAAAAAGGAATGTGTACTTTTCTCCCCACTTTACAAATACCATTTTAATACTTCACGTTTCGCAAACGCAATCAAATTGCTTTATGATAAAAACGACAATACTATGAAGCATAAGTGCCAAAAACATATAAAGGGCTTTCGTAGTGTCATCTTTATAATTCCCCTTTACTGTTCTTGGGCTTTCGTTATGTCATCTTTATAATTCCCCTTTACTGTTCTTCTATTTCTCAAACGGATTACGTATACATAGAATTTTCATACTATCTTTATCTTACATCAAAGTTGAGAGAAGAAAGTAATATTTGACTGATATGGGTGGCCTCTCAATTCTCATAATCTATAAAATATTGGTAAAAATCAGATTAGTCTTCAATCCTCATGGGCCTCCTCTTACCAAAGTAACTTACTTTTACTTATACTTTTATAGTGGAAAATTCTAAAGCAAAACCTCATATTAGTTTCTACGTTATGCCTTGAAACGTTATTAGGTGTATAGTTTGTTATTTAAAACATTCGCAGCGACAACCATAACTAAAATGAAAAAAATAAACCACCATGTATTATACTAGTCACCCTGATTTAGTTTTTTTTTTACCTTTATCACCTTTTATGTATACTTTTATGATATCAGTTAACAAATTCTTTTAACTAATATACACACCACCTTTACCTAATATTTTTCATTTAAAGTTTTGACATAGACCAAATCCTGAAAATACAATCCCTTGTCCAAATAAAACCCAAATTACAAAAATTTATTCCACTAAACATGCGACCTGTCGTTTACATTTTCTGGATTCATATACATTCTTATTAATTTTATAGTACTAGTAGTATATTTGTGTCACTCAAAAAAATATAGTAGTATTTTCGTCTGCTAGTAAATCATCTTTGTACTACTAATGTGTAATAAGCATCGCGAATTCCGGTAAAACAACGCAAGTTGTGACCGTAGTTCACCAAAGCTTCGACATTCAATGAGTTCTTGTTCACTTCGTTAAGTTGCAAACCAATTCATTGTTTTAGAAGAAAAACAACGAACTTCTTTTTTTGGGCGGGCGGGGGGACCATCGAATCTTTTAAGTTGTGAATTTGGTTCAAGCTTTAGTCTAGTTTAGAAGGTAATTTATCGACAGTCGAGTTTGTTGAGGGTAATAATCCATGGGTTGAAACATAATATGAGCTAGTATGTTTTCCTAAAAAGGGATAACATATTTCAAATTTTGCGGTATAGAGGACGAGATTTCACACGCTTAAAACTAATTGTTTCATTTCTTGAAATAATGTTTGTTGTTTGATATTCATTTCCTCCTCTCTCCTCTCTCCCCGACTCTTCTCTTCTCTCGAACACAAAACTAATCTGAAGATCGTCTCCGGCGTCCGGCTGTGCGTCCGCGCGCGTGTCGACGCCGGAGGGCCACCTCCTCCCTTGCTCCTCCTCCTTTGCTATTTGCTATTCATCGTCTCTCCTCCTTCCTTCCCGATATGCTAGTGGATCTGCGGTGGGGTTACGACCGGGTTAGAAGCCAAGCGCAAGGTTTTCAGATCCGGTTTCGTTTCAGCTTCTGGTGGTTTCACGGTGAGGTTCTGAAGCGGCTTGTACGGTGAATGGTCGGATTTTAGGGTTTGTGGATTAGATCGGTTTTACTTTCGATTTTTTCCCTGGAAGTCTTGTCGTTGAAGTTGATGATGGTTGGAGCTTGTTTAGAGTCTCCGTGTTCGAGATTCCAACTGGTTTCTTCGACATTAGGGGTTAGTCTTTTGGGTCTCTCCGGCGTCGGAGTGTTCTGGAGCTATTCGTCCTTTGTCAAGTGAGCTCTGGTGCTTCTTCAGACCGGAGACGGGTTCTGGGCAGATGTACGCAGGCGGTGATGGTGCTCTGTTCCCAGCTCTAGCTCGTGTGAATGATCGTGTTGTTTGTAGCAGGTTGTCGTCTATGGCTTCTTGTGGATAACTCATTCGGACACATCACTTCGGTTATTGTCTTCACGGCTTCTATTCAACCTTCCTGACATTGGTCATGGCTTTGTTGGGGATGTCTCGACGCTTCATTGTTAAGGTCTCTCTCCATTGACACCGGGGGAAACTTCTTACTCATAGGTTAATGTCCCTTGGTTCCCAAGGGCGTCAAATGGCGAGGCTGTGCTCGGGAGTCATTCACGGCCTCGGTGTCTCCATTTGATCAAGGTCGCTTCCGAGGACCACCTTAGCTTCTTCAGCTCTCGTGGTGGTGTGCCTGATTTGCCTTTTAGGTTTTGAGACTGGCTAGTTTAGAAGTGGCAGGGCTTCCAGCCCGTTTTTGTGCAGGTATCGGTGGTGGCGATTGTAGCAAGCACTTGCTTGTTTGAGATGTGGTTCAAAACGTCGTGTGGCGTTTCATACGAATCGGCTTTGGTGGCACTAGCAAGGCTCTTGGTAAGTATCTGAATCCCCTCCTACAGTTGTCCTGAGCTTAATGAACGGAGAAGGTTACTAGCTTCGTCGAGATCTTTGGAAACCAGCTACTCCGGAGACGTCAAGGAAATTCCCGGCATCCAAGGTAACGAGGAGAACCTCACTTTTCCAAGAGCAAGCGTTGATGGTTGAGAACGGCTACCAATATTGAAGAATTTCGAAAGACAAACTAGTGGAATGTGCCGGGTTTAGTAGGTGGGCGAAGCTAGGTTTGTAATAGATTGACTTTGATACTTTTGTTCAAAACGAGCTTGTAACCGTATCCGATTCCCGATTTATCGGGTAGATTTCAATATAAATATTTTATATAAAAAAAAAAATGTTTGTTGTTTGATTTTAAACCTAATGAAAAAGTGGAATGCCTTCCAACATACTCCCTCCGTTTCATAATACTTGATGTTTTACCATAGTGCACAAAGATTAAGAAAATTGTATTTTTAAATAAAAAATATTTTAAAGATATAATTTTAAAATCAATTATCCAATAATAAAAAAGACTGTGAAATCTAATTGGTTGAACAGTTTCCAATAAAGTTAAAGTAACCTTAAAATCTCAAAATTTCATCTAATTTGAAACAAAATTATCTTTCTAAAACATCAAGTATTATGAAACGGAGGGAGTATAAAGTAAATACTGCATACATTATTTTACATGTGTGCATGCCATGAAAGATGAACGCAAGGGGAGACGAAGAGGCAGGAGACTCGCATGATTCTCCTAATTTTCGCATTCATTTCTACACAAAAGTCGCTAAAACATAACTGATACAACGACAAAAAAGATGAAGAAGAGAGTGATTAAACAATGAAAGAGCTACCTTTGACTTTTTCACACCCTACGCCAAATTGACCGTTTGTCCATCTACACGTCCTCGTCAACGTCCATCAGGATGACCTTTATTATCATCTTACCCAACAATACAATTCCCAAAAGACTAACTGCCTAAAAACAAACCATGTGGTAGTGATAACGATAGAATGCCCACAGAATATAACGTTTTGTAACCTAACCATTAATCATACTCTTAGTATCAAAACTGTAATGTATTCAAGGTGTATTATTCCAGAATTGTTGATATTGATTACTGAAGGTACTTATTTACAAGTCGTTTTCAATAATAAACAAACAAAAACGCCATACCTTCCCTCGTGAAACAAGAAGCACAAAACAGGAGCGTTAACATTTATTTTTTTTATTTTTAAATTCAATTCATTTTTATATATTTTCTTTTCTTCTGCTTCATGTCTTCTCTACCATTATACATCCTCCTTAACTTTTCCTTTTCTATGTTCAAATGAATCCACTCCCTGTAAAGGTTTTCTTTTCGGTCTATTTAATCCCAACCCATTTCATATAACGTCAAACATTATTGGGTTTCATTACAAGAACACAAAGACATGAGTTTTACTAAAGATCAAGATCGGTTCTGTTCGACGCCTAAGCTTCCTATGTTTACATATCCAATGAACAGACCATATGAAACTCCGGGATTAGCTACACCGCCCGTTAACATAGCCGGTTCTGTTCCTTTTCTATGGGAAGAAGCTCCCGGAAAGCCTCGTTCCTCCGTTAGAAAACTGCCGAGAAGGAACCAGACCGGAGAAAACAGAGGAGCTACGAGATGCTTGGACCTTCCTCCTAGGCTTGTTTTGCCCGGAGAAGCTTGTAAATCGTCCACGGCGAACGAGCCTTCTCCGACCACTGTTCTCGACGGTCCGAACGATTTACGTCGCCGTTCACTGTCGCTTCCCAGATCGGCGGCTGTGATCAGGAAGTTGAGAGGTGTTCCCGCGCCGGGGGAAAAGAGACCGTTTGGGTCAAGTAGATGGGGAAGTTTCGGGAATTGCAAAGAGGTGTCTGAGGGTGTATATGACTTTTCACGTTTTAGAGACGGTGGCTGCGATTGCCGGAAGGATTGGGCTGGAGGAGGATATGACTTCGCCAGTGACGGCGGTACAAAAGTAAAACTTTTCAGAAGACTTCAAAGAAAAGGAAACCTTTTTAATCTCTCTCATGCAACAAAGTCAGATTTTTGGGTAAGTTTACCTTTTCAGCTAAACTGAAAAATCAGAAGTTATACATACTTTTTCAAAAGTCCATAATTATTTGTTTATTTACTTTATTATCAAAATCTTAAAATAATGAAGACATAATAATACATTTTTGGTTATGAGGTAACTCAATTATTCGATGTTTAAAACGCAGGCAAGGGTTTACGAAGGGTTTAAGCAAGTGATTCCATGGAGGCGTAAGCAAGAGAATCTACAAAGGACGAATTCTTCCACTATTTAAATCGGATCTCTATTCAATTTCTTCTAACTTTATGTATAGACTATAGTTGATATACTAATTAATTAGTCTTCTCTTGTGTATACTTTATTTATATATAATATGGCAATGAAACAACTTGTATTTATAGTTTAGAACTAATATCTAGGGATTTCGATTTTTATTACATGTATATAATACTTTTATTGAATAGAAATTGGGGTTCATATACACAAAGAAGACCATACTTAGCTTTTTTTTTTTTAACACTGAAGTTATCATTAAGCAAAGGGTTAAAAAACCCCAAAGAGGACAAAAGAAGACCATACTTAGCTAGATACCCCTTTACTGTGATGAATATTGTTTCATTTCCTATATTCCGAACCTACCTTTATTAGTCTTCCTTCCCATACATATCAACAAAAATGTCATCTAAGATATGGTGTCAAACATATCTACTCTCATCTCTACGATGGTTTCTTAGAATAGTTTTTTTTCTTCGCTTTTAAATAAATTTGGGCTAGTATCAACTTTTTTCTCAACCATCAGAGAAAACAAAAAGCTTTGGGAAAGTAGCAGAGGAAATGTGTTACATATATCTGCAACCTCGCGGAATCGGTGAGTATTAAGATATGAAGCTGAGAAGACCCCATTTGCTCGATCAAATTCCTAGCGGCTCTTATAGGAAATCAACTAGCGGCTCTTTGGCCAACTCTTAATGACGGAATCTTGAACAAACAAGAGAAGAACAAGCTTCCAAATCGTTCCTTACAGGTTCCATTAGAGAAGATGCCACAGCCAGAGCTTAAAGCCGATGGATCTCTCCGTTTCCCATGGGCTGCAAGGTTGGGTCCCCAGTCTCGCAATCTTTTCCGGGCAACATCACCTACATACCGTCTTGACGGTACCCCTGAGGTAACAATTCCTTCAAAAGTCCTTAGATTAGGACCCGAGAACAAGGATGAATATGTTATTGGAAAATTTCATAGATGTTCTTTACCCCCGGGTGGTCTTATTCATGCTGTGGTCAATAGAATTTGGGGCAAAAAGATCAGTGATTCATCCTATATGTTTCATATCCCGCACCAATCTACTCGTCAATGGATTATACAAAGGGGGGTTTGGCATATTGACGACTGTTTGCTCTTTGTATTGCCGTGGACTCCAGAGGGTTCATTCAAAATCCCAGAAATATCAACACTCCCAGTATGGGTGACTTTGAAGGATATCCCTGATTGCTGCTACTCTAGACTAGGTATTAGTCATGTTGCATCTGGTCTTGGAGAGCCTATCTTAACGCAAAAACCTCGTCTTGATCCTTCCAACATGGGGGAAACAAAGGTATTGGTGGAAATGGAATTGGATAAGGACTTCCCGAAGCTTATAGCCCTTGACGATAAGCAGGGCAATATCTTTCTGGTTAAGGTTGAGTATACTTGGATACCGTCAACATGTGAGAGGTGTGGGTGCTTAGGACACAAATCTAAAAGATGCTTACAGCCTCCTAAGACTCCAGAGGATAAAACCTTGTCATCGAAGTCAGTGGCTTCTAGTGTTGAGGTTCCTGTGGTGGATATCGACATCATTCTTCACCAAAATGAGAGTGCTTCCCCATCTCTTTCACCATTTGACCCAAAGGAACTCACTGGTGAAGAGACACTACCTGATACTACCTCGGCACACGAAGCTCCAATGATACGGAATCAGTTCAATGCTCTGGATGTTATTGATGTCAGTTCTGAAGTGGAAGAAAAAACCACTGAAAAAGCTGTTACAAACTCAGATTTTGGTTTGGCACAAGACCAAGATACACCATTTGTTGCATCAAATGTTTCTGTGGAAAGCCGAGGAAATATTGTATCAGCGCAAAGTACTATCTCATCCTCAAGGAATCAAAAAGATATTCAAACTTCCCAGCCAAGCTTTATCACTTCTACGCCCATATTAGCAGATTTTCAATCTGCTCCAGCTGTAACACTTTTTATGGAGTCTCCTCCATCACACAAAATTATTAGCAATGAAGTTGAAAGAACTTCAGTTGTTAATCCCTCAACCACACCATCTAATGTTATTGAATTCAAGAGTCCCTCTTGTTTTTCAGCTCTAGGTGTTGTGGATGAAGCTGAGATCGAGTCAACGAGCTCGCTTGGCTTGACAAGAGGTGGGAGAGAGAGTAAACCTCCTATCAAATTCCAAGACTTGGAATGGACAATACAAGGAAGAGGGAAGCATGGTCACCGTGGTCGTGGTCGTGGTCCTAAACACTAGCTATTGTCTACTATGTCATCATTGGTTTTTTCTAGTTTCTACCTAAGTTGTTTCATAGGTATGAAATGTCATCTATCATGAAATATTCATGCAAGCTTTTTCTCGCTATAGGATTTCACCATCCTATCTTGTAAACTTTTAATGTTCTTTTTAATTTGAAAGCCCTTTCTCAAAAAAAAAAAAAAAAAAAAAAAAAAGACCCCATTTGCAGTAAGTTTTCATCTTATTACAGCTTAATTACATATGTGATAACATGGATCTCTTTGAAATCTGTATATTACACGAATCTTAGATTTCCATGGATTATCACATCCAATAGAAATGATAAGGGATCTGAACGAGTTCCTTGCATATCTAACTACATAGCCTTCTAATGCACTCTTTTATTTTGATTTATCCCTAGGTCAAAGAGTACGTAATTGGTTTCTAGTGATTTACATTGCAAACTGAACGTTAGATTGGATGATTTTTTTAGATGCTAAACCCTTTGTTATTTCACAGATTAGTGGGGTGTGTGTGTTAACTTCTATCACCTACCTGTAGTCCGTAAATAATTTGTAGAGGGTAATTTGTTTGATTCTATTGTGTTAAAAGTGAGTTATTAGTCTCTTAGGTAGGCTTTGATTTTAATCTATATAACATTTAGTAGTAGCTCTTAAGAAAATTAGTAGAGGCTAATTTAAGTTATGATAGCAATTAGTGAATTTTTTTATAGTGAATTTTCTTGGTCTCTACAAATTTATATTGTGGCTTCTCACTTCTGCAATTTTATAAGTCCACGTGAAATCCATATTAGATCCTAGACAAGTTTCTGGGTTGGAGAACAGGGTTTTCTGAACCTAGACAAGTCTAGAGCTGGGAATTTGAGTTTTTATCCATGGGTTCCGCCCCGTTTGACCCGCCGTGGTGCGGGTACGTGTAGGCCAGTTCGAAAAATTTAACATCCGGGTGTGGGTCGAGTCAATTTCAAAAAAAAAACGTAAAAGATATATAAAATATCAGAAATTATATAATTTTAATTCTAAATATATATAAATATATAATTAAAATAATTATTTTATTAAAATTTATATAACCCGTGGGTTACCCGCAAATCTGGGTGGAACGGTTGCGGGTATTTGAATCTTTTTTTGCGGATCATGCGGATCGAAATTTTGAATAAAAAAACTAGCTGACCTGCGGGTTGGCGGGGCGGGTTGACCAGCGAACCCAGCTCTAGACCAGTCTATGGGTGGAGGACGAAGTAGAATGATGATTGTGTTGAGAATATGGTTTGACATTTTTATACAAATTAAAAAATGATTGAAATGCATTTAAGTTTTTATTAATTACATTTATTCAACCAATAATATTTTAGATAAATAAAATTATTTATAAAATCAATGCATTTATAATTAATATTAAGATAAAGTTGCATTGGAGTTTTAAAATGACACTTTTGTGTAACAAGAAAAAAATGTTAAAATGACATTTTTCAATCTCACCCAAGATGTCTTTAAGTCTCAGTATAACCCTAAGAAAACATGAAGATTTTGTTTCTCCGCTCTTCAAATCTTGCATCATCAAAGAAATTGTTCAGAAATGCATTTTTAGTGTCAATACAGGTGGTCGAAGTTCTTGGCTACAACTGCTTGAGCCAGTAATCCTCATGCCTAGGAAGAGAGTATGTGAAAAGCTTGAAGAAGAAGTATTCTTCAGAGACATCATTCAGCTTGATGCCTATCACTAGATACTAGATCTTCAAATCTCTCGAGATGGTTCATAGAATGATGAGGAAGACCATGAAAACGGTGTTGACACACCAAAGTGTAGTACACGAGTTTCAGTTCAAAGTCATTCCTCTGGAATCGAGGAGGTCGAATCGCATTGAACTGATCGGGCCTATTGTAATCTCCAAGTGTTCTATCACGAACAGATCCAACATTCCCACAAATCTCAACAACAACCACTTCAGCATGAATCACATTCCCATACGCATCAATCTTCTGCCCTGATTCATTGCGTGCATGACCCTCTTGGTCCCTTAAGACTCCTTAATCATCAGCAACTAGAATAACCAGATTAACCATCTGAGAAGTTGCACCAATAGTGTCCATCATCACTCTCTAGGTTTTGCTCGCCACTATCTAGGTGTCGGTCTTCACTTATATTTATCTGATGGTGTGTTCTAACTTAGAAAACTCATGATTCAAAAGATGCATTCCCTTGTTGCTTATGGTAGCTAGATGCATACACCTAAAAGCCACAAGAAAAAAAGAGGAAGAAATATTAGTAAACAAAAATAAAAAATATAGTATTAAGTTCTGCACCTAGTCTAATCGTGAATAAGGGGTTTCCGGCAACATTGTCAAAATTAATATGTTCACGTTTACACTAATGAGCAACTTTGTAATTTCAGATGTGAGATGTAGTAATTAGGGATCATATCCATAGAGACTCATATCACACAATAGATTTCTGGTTTCAAATTAAGCTAGACAAGTAAATACAAAAAAAAAATAACATTAATTAAAATGGTTTGTAAACGATTAGGAAAAACGCTAGACCCTGAAAAGCTCGCAGATAAATCAGAATTGCAGACAGATAAATTGCTAAGGGTTTATGGAGAATAATTTTAGAACTCGAATCACAACAATAAAATGAATCAACTTTTGTTGCAGAGATAATCTATATATAATAGCAAACTCACTTTTTGTTTTTGCTGACATCATCATTTTTTTATAGGAAAATAAAATTTTAATCTAATGGTGTATATTGTTCTTAATCTACAATCTAATGGTCATTATCTTATTTAGAATCCTGAGTATGATGTCATTTTATTTAAACAAAAGAGGTGTTCATTGGTTGAAAGGTTGTATCTTTTCACAAACTTAATCATTGAACCCTTTCATTGGTTTTTTTCAAAATTGAAAGGTTGTACATTATTATTAGTCTAACCATTGAGCCCTTTCATAATAGAAACTTTTCGAAATTAATTTATTTTTAAAAAGATATATTTTTTTTTGAAGAGTTGTATCTTTTGAGAATGCCTTTTAAATAAAAAAAAATAAAAATTATTTAAACAAAAGACATCATCATTTTATAGGAAAATAATTTTTTAATCTAATGGTGAATATTGTTCTTTATCTATAATTTAATTGTCATGATTCTAACTAATTTTAAAGGGTGTGGATTCCAAAGTTGAGGCGTTCATATGGGCAATGGAATGTATGCGGAACTTAACTACGAATTTGAAAATGAGATTTAACATCCAAAGTTGAGCGCCTCAATCTCTGAATTTTAAAGGATGTGAATTCTATTTTCAATAAAGTTGTGTCTTTTCAAAAAACAATTAAGAATAGTTTAGATTTCCAACATGCAACTATTGGAAAAGTTAAAAATAGTTAAAAATATCTCAAAAAGTGTCTTTCTACATATTTTTAACATCTTAATAAATGTATTTATTAGTTTTAAGAGTTGTGTCTTTTCATAAAAAATGAGATTATGTTTGTCCAACATGCAACTATAAAAATGTTATTAAAAGTAGTTAAATCTTAATCAATAAGTGTTTTCCTACAATTATCAGACCCAGTGTATTATTATTATTATGTTAGTTTAGAATTTGTTTAAATGTCTAAAATGTGTTCTTTTTATCATACCAATGTGTTTCTTAATCCTAAAAATTTCTTGAGTTTAAAAATGTATAATATGTGTCATTCACCCTGATAATTGTTAAGCAAATCTTTCCAATCGTTTAAGTGAATCATTGCAATTATTTGGTGGAACAGCTATAACTGTTTAAATGAACCATTGCAACTGTTGGTGAATGTAATTTTCAGTGATGAATCATTGCAATTTTTGGTGATTGTAATATTTGGTGATAAATCATTGTAATTTTTAGTGTTAACAAACCATTACAATTTTTAGTCTTCTATATAAAGAGTTGTGGACATTGAGAACTATGATCGCAAATAAAATATAAAACACATTACAAACTGTTTTTGTTATTCTTGTATCTTAATTTAAATTTGGAAATTTTGTTTGAAAAACCTATAACACTCCAGAGTATTTATATCTCAATATCACTTACATAAAAAAGGATACTTTATGATTTCTATGAAGAAAGATATAGATCCTAGACATTAATTTAGTTTTGTTCTAATTTAACCCTAATGTTTTCTTTAAAAAAAGAGATAGTAATCTTGATCCACCAACTGACTTTTGGTACTCAACTTTTATTTGTGACTTTTCACATCGCAACCGTCACAAAAATCAACCGCATGCATATATCATTTATGCATGCACACATTAGTATCAAGCATTGATGATTTCAACTCCCCGACGATTCTGAAAGCGAATCGACACCAACTTTCTCAACCGCTATCTTCGCCCTCCGGCAAATTTTTTTTTGTTGTTTGAATTCACACATTACTTTCTCATCCATTCATTCCAATTCATAGGGCGTCTTTTTGTTTCTCATTGTCTCCGGCGGTGACAATAACAATACTTGGTCTGCTATGGTCATCGGCATTGTTACACGTACTTTATGGCGTGATTCCTATCTCCCTTCAGGAGTGTTTCTTTCCGGGATATAAGAATCGAATTTCACGGTGCTTTTGTGTTGGTGTCTTTCTGTCGCCCTTGAGGTGCCGTTTTTGTACTCTACTGGATTGTTCCGGCGAGTCCATGGTCTCTGAATGTTACGTTACGATGGCATCTTCGATCACCATGGCCAGATGATTTAAAGGGTGTGTTGCGTATTTCTGATGTTCAGATTCGATATTTACTTCGATTCAGTAGGACTGATAGAAGAAGTGGTTACTGGCTCTTACGGTTAATGGAAATTACGTGTCTTAAGGACAAGATAAAGGAGGCTTCATTCCCATGGAGATATGATCAAACAAACCGGTAACAGTTTGACGGCAAGAAGAAAATATGTAATGATAAGATAAAGGAAGCACTGTTTATGTGGAGATATTACTTGACAAAGGCAGCCATGGAGTTCGTTGTTCGAGAAGAAGATATCAGTAAGAAGCAATGAACAATGACTGAGTATCAACCAAACAACTTGGACAAATCAATATCATCCGTGATAAATACCTCTACAACATAGTCTACGGCAGCATGTTCATTAATGTTGGTGGGTTTGACCAAGAGTGAATGGAAGTCATTTTATTATGAAATGTTTCTTCTGCAGTCATAATAATCCCAAAATCTCATGGTACGGACTGCTTGCCGTATCCACCATTTAAAATTACATTCGGAAGACATTGGGTTTTAAGACGAGATTTGCAAAAAAAAGGTTCAGCTATGAAATGCTGCATTCAAATCTCATTAGAAGAGGATCAAATATGAAGTTGGTTTGCGAGTAAGACTACTCCTTGGAATTTGGAAAGCATTGTATGTAAAAATCTGTACTTCTGCAGTTTTGTATTTTGTCTCTGTAATCACTTTTTGTAATTAATGAAAATATTTGCCGGAAAAAAAAATCAAGCATTGATGACTTTTCATACTAACAACTTACGAACCGTCAAGCTTAAACGCAGAATCTATAATATTCTATCTCACGCATGCACATGTCACTAAAATTCTTGAATGTACAAAGAATATTATTCGTTCGTGAAACATGTAACATACGTTTACCAAAAACTACAATCGTTTACATGTTCACACTTATATTGACATGTTTCTATAAACTTTGAAGGTTATTAACTTTTATAAAATGACACTATGAAAATATATTTATGATTGATAATAAAATTGATAGTTCTTTTATATATGAATATATACATTTATTAAAAATAGATAAAGGGTGGCAAAAAGCAATAAAAACATTATTTTGACATATACCAGATTAGTTATATTTTATTTATCTTTGTGATATTAGCTATTCACGAATTTACAATGCCAAAATTATGAATTTTATACTGGAAACATCTTACCAAAGAAATGATTTTTTTTTAAATATATATATATATATATATATATATATATATATATATATTAATTTCGGTGACAAAATTTATAACAAACACATGGTCCTCTTCAACATCGCATTAGAAACAATTTATTTCATCTTATTTCACGATTGAGTATTTTGGAAATATATTTCAATTTCAAAGATATTGTAAACAAGAGATTTTCATTTTTGAAGTATCATCATTTTCATTCTAAATATTTTTAAATAATTAGCATTCTAAATTACATTTAAATTTTGTATTGTTTCCCCTGCGACCGCAAGGGTCCATATCCTAGTCTATATAAAATCAATCAACTTTTGGCAATGCAATGCAAGTGTGGTTTGCTAGTAGATGACTCTTTTTAAAGTTTTGGGACTGTTGTGTTCCTAATTAGTTTTGTTCTCAACTATAGATACGATGTTTGTAAAAAAAAATTGGAGATGAATAAATCTAACATTCATTCAAAAGAAAAACCTATATTTAGATCCTAGAATCTCAAATTTATTTTTAAATCCAGTCAGCTAAGACAAGCATTAAGATTAAGTTTGATAAGTTCACAAAATCTTTAAACCAAATCTCTTTGCAGATATATATATAGTAAGCTCATCTAAGATTAATTCTAACAATCAATAACATTTTCGTGTCTACCAATTATCCTAAGATCTATATATATATAGTGCTAAGAATGTCAAACAGGTTGTCCCGTCCCGTCCCGGATCGCAGCGGGCTCGTCGATTTGCGGTTCATTGCGGTCCATTCCCGCGCGGGCTGCGGTACTCCAAAGCCCCGGCCCAATCCCGTCCCGCCTAAAGTCCTGTTACAAACAGGCCGGCCCGCGGGATAACTTCAATCTGCAACATATAGGTTTGGGACATCAGTACGTAACAGATGTAGCAAATACTTATGTTTCAAAGCATCATTAGGATATTTCAAATTTCCTGTCATACACAATCAAGAATGAAGAGTTCAAGACACAATTATTTTTTTCTGAATCAAAACATAACTCATAATTTCATAAAAAACCAAATGCTATTGTCACCACCATTCGCCTACTTGTTCGCTTTGTAGTTTCAACTCTGTCTTGTCTATTCTTTTCACCTACAAAAACAAAACACTAATCATAAAATGAACACAAAACAAGTATAAGTTGAATCCTAAATCTAACCGAAACAGAGACTTAACGAATACACATTAGGACACTGGTTTTAAGTTAAAATTTTAACTAACCTAACCGACACATAGACAAACAAGGTGTAGTCATTAGGTGGTGGATCTTACAACATATAAAGCTCAGGCGTTGGATCTATAAGAAGCAATGAAGCTCCAGTGGTGGATCGAAGCTTCAGAGAACACACCTGAAAAGTTAAACCAAGTCAAACTGTTAGACTACAAAAAGAAAAAAAAAATCAGTAACTACATAGATCAATAACAATTTTTAAAAAAATTATAAGTACATACAGAGGAGAAATGGAGAAGAAAACGAACATGCATGCAGTGAAAGAGAAGCTCCGGTGTATGATCGAAGCAGGAGAGCCCAGGACCACCGTCGATGAAGAAACCATGGCCGGAAATGGATCTTCTTGCTATGGCTCCAAGAAATTTCACCGGAGAAGATAGAAGGCGAATGGTAGATCGGAGGCATCATGCATGAAGAAACCATGGTCGGAACTCCGTTTCTTGTGGCACCGAGTCGCCTTCCTCTCGTCTCTCTCTCTCTCTTTTGTTTTTTCAGGTGGCGGAGGAAATGAGAAGCGAAGAAGATGCGGGACTTTTGGGTATCCCGCGGTCTATCTAGGCCCGTACCGCAAAAGGCCCATCCCGCACAAGCCCTTTCCCGCGAAGCCCGCAACGTTGCGGGATAATAATCTTTAGGCCCAAACCCGTCCTGCCACAGGTTTAAACGGGCCTGTCCCGCGGTCCACAGGTCCATTTGACATTCCTATATAGTGCTAAGAACAATCAAAAAGAAGAATATAATGTAACCCTAACAATTCAATCAAACAATTCATCATTCTTTTGAAGAACCCTAAATCAAAATGATGTTTATTCAGATGTGAACAGTAAAACAAAAATCATAATCTAAATAAATTGCATTAATAAATCAAAAGATGACATAAAAGAGTCAAAAAATCTGATCTCTGAATGAGTTCTGACTTGTCTCTCCAGAGCTATCTACGATAAAATAAAAAGTAACCTAAACAATGAATTTAGAATAGATAATAGGTTAAAACATGTATGAGACTCGTTTGTAAATAATGGAAACTTTGGAGCTTTTTCGCGATTCTTCAAACTTGCTTTAAAGCTCGTGGGGTTGTATGTACAGCATGGGTGTCGACCGAAGAAAGTTTGTATATGTTTCAGAGCAAAGAGTATAACTGGACATTTGGGTGGTCAAAAAAAGTTTCATCGACTAAGCATAGGTACCGTTGTTGTAGCTCTGAGACTGAGAGTGTGCTTTGTTACTCTCTTACACTTTGTGTTATGTTGTTTTATGTTAGACATTGGTAATCCACCTGGAAAATGGATATAAAAGCTTTTATTCTTAGGAAGCGTAGTCCATTGGAACGGAAACAGATTGATGAAGCATTCGAGCAAGGAAGTGAGGCTCTGAAGATTATTATGCTCAGTTGATTCAATCAAGGAAACTCAATATTTAAACTTTTGAAATATAAATTCCACTAAGCATGAATGAAATAAAAAATGATTGATATTTGCGGTTATTAAATACGAAAATGAGCATCAAGAAACCAAAAGGCGATTCAGGTTCGTTTTCCATTTTCATTGTAAATAATAAACAAGAAGGGGCTAAGAGACACAAACAAATTAACCATGTTTTGTTTTCACTAACATTTTTCTATTTTTAGCATTTAATTCAAGAATTTCATGTTGACATGTTTAGATTTATGATTTAATGTTAGATGATACAATTTCAAATGTCATATAATTTTTTATCGATCTTAAATTATTAAGGGAAGAATATATAATAATCTTTTACAAAAAAAGAATATATAATAACCATGGTAAGTTGATGAGAGGAAAAAGAAAAAGAAAAACAAAGTGGATAAAAACTCCACGATTAAGCAAGTCATGTAAATAAGGAGGATAGGCAATGGAAAAATCTCTAAAATAGCATTTTTAAAGTTTTTATCACAAAAATAGTATTCAAAAAATAAAATGATCAAAATAGCAGCTTTTTGTTTTGAAATTTTTCATTTTTATTTTTATAATTCAAAGAATATTTAATGCAAGGTAGGAAGAAATAATATGAACAAGCATTTTGTAATAGTAATCTTGAACGATCTTCAAAACTTGTCATAGAATTATAAAATTTTCCAAGCTTCCAAAAGGTATAAACTGATTGGGTTGAGAAGAACAACTTTAATATATCTCTTTATACGTTAAAGAACATGCATGACCTTGAAACACTAACTAAGAAAATTGGTTGTTTTTTTTATCACTGAAAGAGTTTTCAGCAAATTCTGATAACATCTATTGATGTGTATTTGAGTTTTCCGGATGTTTTTAAGCAGATAGATATAAATTATCTGAAATAGTAGAACATAATATTAACGAAATAGAATATAAAACTTATATAAAATTTCCGCAGTGTTGGGCAGATATTTATCTAGTAAATACTAATATCAGAAGTCACATTCGTTGGCACACAATGAAGGTTCTTTCGGGGATACGATCCCTTAGATCATTCAACTAGAGAGTCCCTTGAATCAAGTTCTTTCTTATTTCTCGAACTAATTATGTTCGCTGCAATAATGATCGTGTAGAAGATTGTCTTCGGTGGACGGCTAAAACAATTAAATATATAATTGTTTACAATATGGCTATTTAAAATCTTACTCCATTCATAAATCATGTTTACAATTCTCTTATGAATTGTAAGTATCTAAACCATTAGACAAAAAAATGAATTGTAAGAATCTAACTATAAGCATGCGTTATATATATATATATGCACGATAGGGTTATATATATAATTCATTAATCAATACAATCATGTCTTTTTTGATAATCTGGAGGTGTCCAACGGATTTAAGCCAACCGACTAAGTTCTTGGGACATATTCACTGGTACCAGATAGATTCAATTGTTTGCAATAGAAATTAGATATTCATGTCATCTGACCATATAAATGGGTAAATCTAAGTTTGGTAGATTTTGAATCCGGAATACTTACCATTTTTCCAAATCCGCGGTACCACTCGACCACGTGTGGTTTCAATACAATCATGTTAACAGCCATTTTGGAATTGCACGAATCAAATTATGAACCAACGAACTCTCTATAAATTCCTTCTTGAACGTTAGGGGAAAAATGTTGCTCTAAGTAATTATCAACTGGCAAAATATATTATATTGATGTTCGACGTAGATAATAGATTTCAGTAAAAAAAAATAGATTTCAGTAATACTCAAAAAACTACGAACCTGCAGGAGGTCATCTTTATCTAATTGCTATCATTCATTAAAAATATATATCAAACTGAATTTTAAATAATACATGAAATATTTTTTTCACGTATAACTATATATCGCTATATTTTTGACATCAACTAGATATCACTGTTAAATTATCAAGTTGAACCAATTGTGTATAACAAAGGTAGATGAAGTCTATTTATATCAGTATGATTTATATTATCCGGAAATTTGATTTGGTAAAACTTGGCCAAACAAAAGGCCAAGGGGTCATGTTAAAAAACGAAAAACGAGTATATAATCTATTGTACTACTGACTACAATTGAAGAAACTAGGAAAGAGAATAGTGTCAAGCACCAAATTTGAATCTGGATATTTTTAAGGCTAAGTACATATGATCTAACGTGGCGCCATCTTCTATGATTCTTGGACCCACCCTTCACAATTGGTCTACAATCTGTTGTAATATTTCCCAAGTCAACCATTTGTTTTATGTTTCCATATCAACCATTTCTTCTAACTATAGAAATAAAAATGTATAATGCGTCTGAGAAAATGAAATATATTTGCTACATATATGATAATAAGTATACTTTGATTAGTGTACATAATTATGTGTACATAATTATAACCTAAACATTTTATTCTAATATATTTATTTGGTCAATATTAATGTTTTCATATTTTGACAATTTCATTTGAAGTTCAGTGATGAATAAATTTGTTTTTGAAGTTTAAACATTGTTTTTAAGTGTAGATAGTGTTTCTATGATTACAGAGTTTTTTTTTTTTGACAAAACCCATCATACATTAATATAGAAAACAAATTATTGTTGTTACCAAAATTACTAAACCACATACTTTAGCCTATTATCATATTTGAAATCATGTTATATAAATACTCTTTCCGTTTCGGTTTAACTATCGTTATAGAGTTATGATTCCAGAGTTGCTAGTTGTTAATTTAATTACTTTTGCCTTACAAAGTTTCCGTTTGTTTTGAATATGAATTGTCTGATGTTGTAGGATGAGTCCCGTATTATTGATAGACAAGTTTCGAAAATTATTTTGAAAGACAACAATATGTTTTTAGTAAGATAAATACACAAATTTATTGAAAAGATTGAAAATAAATTGAGTTCTGTCAAGTATAAATTAATATTTTTATGGTAACCCGATTAATATTTGAACTGGAGCTATTTTGGATTCAGTTGGATCTTGGACTTGCAATTAAACATGATCCAAATCCAAATCTAATCTAAACTTTTATAATATTTGAATGTGGATGGAATTCATAAACCTAAATCGGAATCCGATTGGGATTTTGATTGCCGCCTTAACTTAGGACTTTTTCACCCGAATGCTATCATTTTTTTGAGTAAAGGCTTAAAATGATATCATTTAAAACAAATGATATACTCCCTCCATTTCAAAAAGATATATATATTCTAGAGAGAAAAAATGTTTCAAAAAGTTATATTTTTATATTTCAATGCAATTTTTATCAACTAATAATGAAAAATTATGAAGTTCAAAAACATTAATTGTATCTTGTAAAGTCTTATTGTTTAAAATATAGGAAATATAAAATTATATAAAATTATGCATTGATAACTAAGTTTTAATATGTTTTATTAAAGATATGAAAGTTTTAAAATACTCCATATGTTTCATAATAAATGTCACTTTAGGTTTTTTGTTTTGTTTTAAAATAAGTGTCATTATACAATTTTACATTAAATTCATATTTTACCCTTTTGAATAACCAATAAATTTTTATTTAAATCATTTTTATTTTATTAAATATGAATATATTAGTATATTATATATTTTTTTAATTTCCATAAAAAATGTCAAAGTGACACTTATTAAGAAACGGAGGGAGTATGTATTATTTTGAAACGAGAGAGTATTATGTTTACGCTGAAATGCAGACATCAATTTTAAAAACTTTTAATTGTAGTTTACATAGCTGTTTGTGCTTTAACAAAAGAAAAATGATGCTTATATTATGTTTCTATGAATGACACAATGAACCTGGACGGCGTGTGAGAGAAACTAATCTATGAGCACCACTCTTGTGTGTACATTTAATGGCATGACGGCAGTGGAAGACAAAACAGTTGTAATTGTAGAACTATTGACTTTGGACATTCATGTACAAAATATCTCCACATAACTTGGATTAGAAAAAGAAAATCTGTTTGTTGTTCAGAAAAGAAAAACTGTTTTGAATGAAAGAAAAAGAAAAAGAAAAAAAACTATACACACTAAATAGCCGTCTTGTTTTTTTTTTAAATGACGCCACATATTTAATGTTTTCCGTTTGGACGAATTCAGTTAATTAAACATCTTTGTTTTGTTATTTTAAGCTCTAGACGGATCTTACGCAGAGTAACTAATGTTTTGTTCAACCGATTAACCAACTTGCTATGCGCACCTTCAATCTACTGGGGTTTGTTACAGCGGACTTGGCTAGATGGCCGAGTTTTAGAACATGACTTTAATTTATAATCGGTGAGTATATTTTGAACCAGTATTTTAGTTTATAATGATTTTGTATTATTTTGAAACAGCATTTTAGTTTATTGTATATTTTAGTATGTTGGTGTCTATCTTCGGACAGTATAAATTATCGAAGTCAACCTTCCGCTCATTCATTTCTCTAAATATCAAATTAAATTATACAACTCACATATTGTGAAAATAATATGATCATATTTTTAAAATAATATGTTAGCGTTCTTTGAATCTATCAAATGAAACATGTTTACTTAACAAGTAAAATGAAAACCAAGCTGTGAGATCTTGAGAGTTGACCTTCAAATATTTCACAGCTTATATAAAGGACACAGCAAAACTCCAATTCCTCAAGCAAATCAACAGTTTCTCCAAACTAATAATATCATCCTTCGTCTAAGGTTAAAACTAAACTAATTAAACTTTATAAACATATAAAGAGCTTATGTTTTTTTTGGAGTAATTTCTTTATTGATAAACAATGTTTATTGGTAAAAAAAATGCAGGCAGCTAAATTCAAATTTTCAACAACCATGGCCAAGACTAATCCGCCGGACGGAGGAGGGTCCGATGCAAATGACAATACATTCATTCGTCACAGAGTGGCACGTCCTCCGAAGGAGGGTCTGCTTAAGGAGTTCAAGTCGGTGATTCAAGAAACTTTCTTCCACGATGCGCCTCTGAGGGATTTTAAGGACCAAACAGCATCTAAGAAGGTGTTGCTCGGGATCCAAGCTGTCTTCCCAATCATTGGATGGGCCAGAGAGTACAATCTTCGAAAACTTAGAGGAGATGTCATTTCTGGTCTCACCATTGCCAGTCTGTGTATCCCTCAGGTTTACTATTTAAGCCACCATTTTTCTTTTATAAAGTCTACGTACATTTTCGTGCGTTTCTTCCGTTTATGTATTACATCATATGTATGTTTCATGGATGATAGGATATTGGATATGCAAAGCTCGCGAATTTGGATCCAAAATATGGACTTTGTAAGTCTTGATGTACATAACCTAAGGAAAAATAATTATCATCAGAATTAGTGTATTTGATAATATCTATTGCGGGTCAATACAAAAAGAAAAAGAAAAAGAAAAAACATTTACCATTACAAAACATAGTGAATGCATGGTTTTGTGTACAGATTCGAGCTTCGTGCCACCACTGGTGTACGCGGGCATGGGGAGTTCTAGAGATATTGCGATCGGACCAGTGGCGGTGGTGTCTCTTCTTCTTGGCACTCTGTGCCAGGCCGTGATCAACCCGAAAGAGAATCCTGCGGAATATCTCCGCCTTGCCCTCACCGCCACTTTCTTTGCTGGCGTTTTCGAAGCTGGCCTTGGTTTTCTCCGGTTGGGATTCCTGATAGACTTTCTGTCACATGCGGCTGTGGTTGGGTTCATGGGAGGAGCAGCCATTACAATTGCTCTCCAACAACTTAAGGGCTTTCTTGGCATCAAGAAGTTCACCAAGAAAACTGATATTGTTTCCGTCATGAAATCCGTATTTGCGGCTTCTCGTCACGGGGTACCTTTTAATACTCTTCTCTCTCTCTTATAACCTTCCTCTATGTTTACTTTATAACCAAACAAATCAGTATCTCACTCGCTTTCGTTTCTTCGTGAATGTTCCAGTGGAATTGGCAGACGATAGTCATCGGTGCCAGTTTCTTGACCTTCCTACTTGTCGCCAAATACATTGTAACTTCTTTATTCTCTAATATATATATGCAGGAAACTTTGAATCTCTTCTCTAATATGATATCTGATTACAGGGGAGGAAGAACAAAAAATTATTTTGGGTTCCGGCAGTTGCTCCTCTTATTTCCGTCGTTGTCTCCACTTTCTTTGTCTTTATAAAAAATTATATGCGGACAAACAAGGAGTCCAGATTGTAAGCTCACACAATATGAATCCTGTGTAGTATTTAATCAATTATGAATGATATTTCATAGTGTTGCTAATGTTTTTCTTCTGAGACACCCACCCTAGTTGATAGATTGGTTTGTTAACTAAAAATATTTTTTATCATAACTCATGAAGGTGAGGCATATAGATCAAGGAATAAATCCGATTTCAGTTGGTAAGCTTTACTTTTCCGGAAAATATTTTACCGAAGGAATCCGAATTGGATTAGTTGCTGGTATGGTAGCCCTAACGGTAAGTGGCACATATAAACAAGGAAGATGTCATTTAGTCTTTTTCTATTTTTATCTGAAATTTTTTTGTTTTTTAAAAATTTTCAGGAAGCCGTAGCAATTGCAAGAACGTTTGCCGCACTGAAAGACTATCAAATCGATGGAAACAAAGAGATGATCGCATTGGGTACTATGAACATTGCTGGTTCACTCACTTCTTGTTACATTGCCACAGGTACGCTGCCAAAAAATTTAAGTTTCGATGCCTTACTCTTTACGTTAACTACTCAATAAGTTTTATAACAAATTTTACTATTCCTCAGAAAACAAAAACAAAAATTTTATTAAATGACAAGGTATATTGTGAAAACGTTTATGGTCTTCCATTTAGAAACCCGTCTTATACTCAAATAAATGAGATTGCTAACATATACTCGAGAAATTTGTAGGTTCATTCTCGCGATCTGCCGTGAACTACATGGCGGGATGCCACACAGCTGTTTCAAACATTGTGATGGCCATAGTGGTAGCTCTAACATTAGCGTTCATTACACCGCTCTTCAAGTACACACCAAACGCCATCCTCGCAGCAATCATTATATCAGCCGTCCTTGGTCTTATTGACATCGAAGCAGCAATCCTCATATGGAAGATCGATAAACTCGACTTCGCGGCTTGCATGGGAGCTTTCTTGGGAGTTGTTTTCGTTTCAGTCGAAATCGGTCTCTTGATTTCCGTAAGATTGCTTATATGGACGAAATCAATAATATATTGTTATCATGTACATATATTAAAGCTTACGTATATTCGGTTCTTGTGGAATACATAGGTGGTGATATCATTTGCGAAGATTCTGCTGCAAGTGACGAGACCAAGAACAGTGGTTCTAGGGAAGCTTCCAAGTACGAATGTGTATCGGAACACTCTGCAGTATCCAGATGCTGCCAAGATTCCCGGAATCTTGATCATTCGCGTTGACTCTGCCATCTACTTTTCCAACGCCAACTATCTCCGAGAAAGGTAAATATGATTATATGTTATACACATTCTTCGTTATACAAATTTATTATTTGGTTTCATTACAAACCGAAATATGATTATTGAAAAAAAATGATTAGAAATATGTGTATATATATATGTATATATATAATTTGAAAAGTAAATATGTAAGTTAATTAACTAACCAACCAACCAAATAACTAACGTTATTCTATTAGTTAAGAATTCATTCTGTTAGTCAGATTAGGGTTCTGAGTCCTAGTATAGATGTCTTTTTTCTTCTTTTTGAAACCAAGTATTGATGTCTTCAGTGGCAGCAAAACTTGGATCTTCAAATCCCGTAGATTAGTTTATTTCAACATGAGATAAATTTATAACACATTAATACATATGTTTTAATGCCGGTTTGGATTTGAAATGGCTGCACAGTGATGACATGAACACGAATTATTATGTAACATGGTCAGATATATGGATATAATTTTTTTTGTTATAAGTTTACTAAGCGGAAGAAAAATTAAATAAGTTTGACTAATCCACTTTGATAAACCTATTACGTATTTGGAGGTCATGGATTCATTTAAGTGTTGTGATAGGATTTTAAGATGGTTGCGAGAAGAAGAAGAAAAAGCTAAAGCAGCATACATGCCGGCAATCAAGTTTCTGATTATTGAGATGTCACGTAAGAACGATATTTCTACGTACAACTATAATGACAATCTTCTTTAATAGTTTTTTTTTCTAATTTTTACCGTCACTGTTCTTATGATCCCAATGTAGGATTATACTAGTATTAGTATATTTTACGATACAAGCTTACTAATGGTTTATATAAATGTATCTGCAGCGGTTACAGATATTGATACCAGTGGTATCCACTCCATTGAAGAACTTCACAAGAATCTCGAGAAGAGACAAATCCAGGTAACTTGTTTTAATAACTCATTTGTAAATTTTATTGGTTGCAAGCTTGCAATTAGCTTAGTTACTAAAATCAATAATTTTTAAATAGGTTATATAGAGCGGACATAATAAAAAATACTTAAACCAGTTTTGATTATATTTTGTTGTAGAATTTTATCTAAATAAATTGAGACATTTGTATCATAACATCAAAACTTCGGACGGATTTAATAATTTATTTCTTAGCATGTTAACTGGAATTGACTAAAGTAAGGAGTATGGACACTAAATCTGCTCAGAGGCATTGCTTAACAAATATTCGATAACTAAAATAAAAATACATCGTAAAGTGTTGCAAATATACCTAAATTCATGATATAACTCCAAACAGAAGCTAATGGTATAAGTTCTAGAGTTTTGTTGTAGTAGTTAATATGCTATCTTAATTACGGAGACAATGTTGAATGATTAATCTGATAGATTAACTGACTTGACATTAAACAGTTGATTCTTGCAAATCCCGGACCAGTGGTGACTGAGAAGCTTCATGCTTCTAGGTTTGCTGATGAGATTGGAGAGGAGAACATCTTCCTTAGCATTGGCGACGCGGTAGCAACTTGTTCTCCCAAATTGGCTGAGCAACAAGCATAATGAGCTAAACTGAAAACGCTTCACCAACCATTGTTTTTTTTATTTGTGTTTTTTTGTTTTGTTTGAGATGATGATACATGATAATTTGTGCAACTTATGGTTCTTGAATTTGATTCCTTGTATTGTTATTTTCTCCAGTGTTTGTGTTTGATATGAGATGATAAATAAACTGTACATCCAACTTATGTTGACGATTGAGTGTTTAATCTAATAATCTATTTTCTGTTGTTGTATGTTTTTTTTTGTTTTTTGAGAACTGCCTTATCTATTTTCTGTTATTTAATATTCACTGATAGTGTTTTGTTATATAACTAATGAACTAGACCTTGATCCGTTTGACTGAGCTATTTTTAGAATCACTATATAAATTCCTAGTTTCCGGGTATTCTTAGAATCAGTGGATCTAATTTTGTTCCTAGAAGCTTCCATTACATCAGTTGGTATCAGAGTTAGGTTCTAGGGATAAAACTAGATTTGTTGATTCTAAAAATACCTGAAAACTATGGGTATTTGAATATTTTTCACGATGTTTAATTAAAAAGCTCTTAAGTTTGAGAATAATCTTCTCAATGATTTATCGAAACCTCTTCTGAAAAACTCTTTTTATTAAATCATCAAAAACTATTATATACAACTTTAAGTTTGAATACCTATTTATAATAAATCACTAATCTTAAAAAATCTTAATCTAATTTAATATAAGAAAAACCATTAAAACTTTAAAACAATAAAAGTAATTATCCTATTAATAAATAATTATAATATTTGGAACATATCCAAATATTCTCTTCATCAGTTTGTTATTTAGTCTATAATCTGTTTATAGGTTTGGAATTTTTGTCGGAATAAACAAATGTGACTTACTGTTGTGGTGCCTAAATTTTGATTTTTTATTTAATATTAATAGAAATTAGAAAAGGGAAGGAATGAATGATACCACAAACTCTTTAGAAAGAAAATCTGATGAACCTTTTCTGAGCAACTTAAAAGAAAAAAATATAATAGAATGCTTTTTGAGAAATTCTTTTAGATAGTATTCTTTAACTTTTTGTCACAAAAATAATATTACAAAGAGAAAAATAACTAAAAGAGATTTTATTGAATCATAAATATACATTTATAAAATTTGGATTAACTAATATACTTAGGGTTTATAGTTAAGAAGTGGAGTTTTAGAAATGTGTTATAATTTTTTAAAAATAAAAATAAATATTACAATTTTCCAAAAAAAAATTGGTCATTTTATTTTTTGAGAACTGTTTTTATGACAAAAACTTAAAAATTGTATTTGAGAGAATTGTCCGTGCTTTTTTCACAAACTATAAAGAATCTCATGAGATGTCTATAATATATTACACAAACAATTGATTTTATAAGGTGAATAATACAAGGTTCCATGAAGATTTCATACACGAGTTCATCAACTATGTATTTGTACTGAAATTTGAATCAAATTACAATAAATGGAAAATACAAATCAAAGAATTTTTAAAAAGTTGATTATACGTTTTTGACTACCAACTAAAATCAATAATTAAATAAAAGATTATAATGAATACAATTTAAATAAAATATTTGCACATTTACTTGATTTGGTAAAGCATTATACAACGACCCAAACAACTATAGAATAATTATTTTATGTAGTGATTATTAGTTTCTGTATTTTTTTCGTAAGTCTTATACTCAAAAAAAGTTTTTGATCCAGTTTTTGTAACTGTTTTAGAAAAATTATAACAGTTTGTATGTGGGGTATATCTTTTTTTTTGTCAGCTGGGGTATATCTATTATTGGTTGAATTATAGTTTAGTAAATAATTAACTATGTTCTTATGAAATTTAAAATCTATATTTCTTAATTTGTATATAATCCTGAATCATCAACTAATTAAAAGAGTGAGGAAATATTAAAACGGACGTATACATTTTTAGTATATATCAATACTTTCCGCAAAAACACATACCATTTAATCAAATGTTCCTTTTTAGAACAAGTACTGTAAATCATTTAAATCAATGTTGAACAAAAAAAAAAAACGTAACGCTGGTAAACTGACAAGACAAAGATGCAACTCAATCTTACAATGCCATCAAAACCACCAAAGCTTCATCATCTTCACTCCATCTTAACTTTTACTGCGTAGAAACATATCACGGCGAAGGCTCCTGTCGTTTAACGCTAACTCCAACGACACCGTTTTGGTGCATTAAGCCAAAGAGTGAAGAAGACACTTACACGTAGGGGTCTCTCCCCCCCTCTTAACTCTCTCTCAGTTTCGGAAACTCCCTTGGTGTTTCTCAAGAACCCCACCACAACCACAAGGAAGAAGAAGATAATCAGATAACTCTTTGCATTACTCCGCTTCTGGATATCGATTTTCTCTCCGTCTACGACTACTATTCAACTGACTTCAGTTTCCGAGAAAGGAAAGCAATTGATTTGAGATTCTCTCTCTTTGACTTTGAATTTGAATGTCTTAGTAGTTGAGAGTTTGAACTTGGTGAAGGGATTTTGCGAATGGAGAGATCTAGATCGAAGAGGAACTATCATCACTACGACCAAGACTACGACGGAGACTCCATCCCAAGGTCCAAACCTCGCTACACCAACAACAACAACAACAACTACCACCACTTCACCGGCGGCGGCGGTGGCGGAGGTAACAACAACAGATACCGCGGCGGAGGAAACGGCCGTCCATCGAAGTCCCACCCCGAGACCATGGCGACAACGACCTACCGCGTCCTCTGCCACGACGCCAAAGCGGGAGGCGTGATCGGCAAATCAGGATCCATCATCAAGTCCATCCGACAGCACACCGGAGCCTGGATCAACGTCCACGAGCTCGTCCCCGGAGACGCGGAGCGCATCATCGAGATCTCCGACAACCGCCGCCGCGATCCCGACGGTAGGTTGCCGTCTTTCTCCCCCGCGCAGGAGGCTCTCTTCAGCGTCCACGACAGGATCCTCGAGAGCGAGCCTCAGTTCGGGGTGGATGACGAGGAGGATGATGATTACGGTGAAGGAGGCAGAGTCGTGACGAGGCTTGTGGTTTCGAAGCTTCATGTCGGTTGCTTGTTGGGTAAAGGCGGGAAGATCATCGAGCAGATGAGGATTGAGACCAAGACTCTTATCAGGATTTTACCAAGAGAGACTAGCTTGCCTCGTTGCGTCTCCTTGTCTGAAGAGATTGTTCAGGTAGCTCCACTCATGATGTTCTCATTGTTTGTTTTTGTTTTAGCTTTACATATGAGTTGCCTCTCTTTTAGATTGTAGGTGAAGCTTCTGCGGTGAGAAACGCGTTAGCTATTGTATCATCGCGTCTAAGAGAGAGTCAACATCGTGACCGTAGTCATTTACAGGGTCGTGTACATTCTTCACCAGAACGGTCTTTTTCGCCTGCTGATGATTACATCCCACAACAGCAGAGAAGACAATCGTCGGATCGGTTTCATCATAGGAATAACAGTAGTTTCAACTCTCGGCAATCCAACTATGCAGAAGAAGAAGAAGAAGAAGCTCCGGTTGGTGACAATGCTGCGCAGCCTTGCTACACTGAAGAGCTCGTGTTCCGGATTCTCTGTCCTGTTGACAAGATTGTTAACGTTGTTGGGGAATCAGAAGGAATAGTAGATTTGCTTCAGAGCGAGATTGGGGTAGACTTGAGGGTGTCTGAACCTGTTGCTGGATCTGATGAGCAGATAATTACCATTTCTTCAGAAGAGGTACTCTTTAACATCCCAAGATCTTCTTCTTCAGCGGTATCTGTTTATGTATATCATCAGTATATGTCTTCTTACTTTTGCGCAGGCTCCTGATGACCAGCTTTTCCCTGCTCAAGAAGCTTTGTTGCACATTCAGACTCGGATTGTAGACCTTGTTCCTGATAAAGATAACCTTATCACAACGAGATTGATTGTCTCATCTAGAGACTCGGTATGTTTGGAAGGGAAAGCAGGATCGGTATCTGAGATATCGCGATTAACTGGAGCTAGCGTACATATCCTAGCAAGGGAAGAGATGCCTCGATGTGTTTCCATCAATGATGTTGTTGTACAGGTTTGTCTGTGTCTAATTCCGAAGAGTTGGGCATATTTTGAACTTTACTTATGGTCTCAAAGGAGAGTTTTCAATGTGAATATAGATAACTGGGGAGATCAGAGCAGCTCGAGATGCACTTGTTGAGTTAACGTTACGGTTGAGGAGTCATATGTACAGGGAGCTCTCTCAGAAGGAGACACCACCGGCTTCAACATCCACAACTGGCCCTCTTGAAGGTGTTGCAGGGGTAATAGAGGTAGCTTCATCAAATAACACGAATCAACCCCGTGAAGGACTCTCAATCGCACCACAATATAAGGTTTTTTGGTCTCATCATCAATCTTGTCAATACATGTGCATCCATAATCAGTTAGGGTCACACATATTGACAGTTATGACATGAGCTTAATGGTTCTTGTTTGTGCAATGTTCCTATATTTACACAGATATTTTTTATCTTGGTTTTTTTTTTGTAGGAAAGTGGTGGATCAGTTGCAAAGGCGGGTGAAAGTGAACACCGGAATGAGGTTCCTAACACGGGAAGCAGGTAGAGAAACTCTACCAAATTTAGAATCTAAGAAGGCCAGAATTAGTTGTTTACTCACACCTCTCCTTTCTTTTGTTGATTCTTTGTGCTCTAGAATGTCGGTGCCACTTGTTACTAGGAGCACTCTTGAAGTTGTCTTACCGGACCAGGTTATTCCTAAGCTTGTTACGAAATCAAGAAACAAGCTTGCACAAATCAGTGAGGTGAAACTCTCTCTATTAACTGGAGTAACAAATAGATTGGTTGCAAATCTTGTCTTGAAAATCTAATGTTAGACGTTTTGTATTCACTCCTTTCTTTTTTTTTTTCATTTATTCACAGTGGTCTGGAGCTAGTGTAACCTTAGTTGAAGATCGACCTGGAGAAACACAGAATGTGATTAGAATTTCGGGTACGCCAGAGCAGGCAGAGAGAGCACAGAGCTTGCTTCAAGGCTTCATCTTGAGCAGTAAGTTCTTCTCTCTTTTCAAACTAAATACTGTCAACTATCACTGATGTTTATATTATATAGGACTGATCTTTGTTTCTTCTTGGTTTCAGTACAAGACGATGGACCGTGAAGTTGGACATGGGCAACGCAGGGATTCAATCAGAGAAACTAAGAAAATGTGGAGTTTGTATGAATTGTTGAGTTATAGGATTTGAGTGTAAGTGGTAGAGGTTTAGGTAAACATTTTGAACTTCACGCTTTTTTTTTTGATGTTGTCTAATAGCCTTTTTCCATTGTTTTTGTAACTTATATAAGTCTTCAAAGTTAAATCATCCATAGTACTCTCATTAATGACTGAAAGATCTTTTTCTTTTTTCTTTTGCATATATATTCATGTTCATGTGTTCAGTGATACAAGAGCAAGCGTTTTATCCACCAGCTGGATATGTATTTAGCAATTGGTTCGTGGGTCGGACTTGGACACCAGCGACCTTGGATGTGGATCACACTCCTGCAGATTCTCGACCATTGACAAGCTCTTTGATATCCACATTGGTTGATGGACATGCAAACACCAATAGAGAGAACATAGTGAGAGGTTTTGTGTAGAAAAAAGAAAGTAAATATGCGTATACTAGTTGGTTATTAAGTTGTGAAGCTATAGTGTCTTTCACTCTTTGGTTTATGATTCTATGTTTTCTTTTAGCCTTTTCTGTTGTTTTCATACTGCCGAAGTCCTCACATAACTAGTGAAAATAAAAAGAACAAAAAGTCACGTCTCGAACGTCAACAAAACGCTTAGCCCTCGATAAGAAACGGCGAGGTGTTTCTTTTTTTTTTGTTAGAAACATCGAAGCGTTCTGTTTAATCCTAAACGCCTTGTCGTTTCTCTTCAGTTGACGTCATTTGCTAAAACCTCGACTGCGGGAGGTTTCCTCTTTTCTTCTAGTTCGTGAAAAAGAGTCGCCGTCGCCGCTTCACCGTTGAATCTCAAAATGGCTCATTTCGCGCAAAGCCGAAACGTGATCCGGCATGTAGTATCCAGAGGCACAGCTCTCCACAAATACGAGAACGCGATCCACCATCCTCTCCTTTTCGCCTGTCAAGGAGTTCGATACAGAAAACTGGAAGTCATCCTCACCACGGTGGGGCCTTTGGATTTGAATCGAATAAGAAACTGGCTGTTGTTTTTTGATTTGTGAAGCTTCACTATTCTTCATCTGATGTGGTTTGTTTTTTTGTAGGGCATAGAGAAGCTTGGGAAAGCAGGTGAGACGGTGAAGGTAGCTCCTGGTTACTTCAGGAATCACCTTATGCCTAAACTCCTTGCTGTCCCCAACATTGACAAGTATGCTCATCTCATCCGTGAGCAACGCAAGGTCCCCTCATTACTTCCTTTCTGCTCTTGTTGTTTGTTGTAATCTATAGGGTTGTGTTCTTGATTATGTGTATTTAGTTCTTGATAGTGTTATGGTACTTAGATATTTTTTGAGTGAGGTGTTAGATGTGTTTTCCTTTAGTTGTTTTGATTTGTTGATGTGAATCGGTGTTTCAGATGCGTAACTATGAAGAAAAGGAAGAGGTTAAGGTGGTTCATAAGTCTTCTGAAGTCCAGACTAAAGAGTTTGAAAAGGCAGCTAAGCGCCTTGCTAATGCCAACTTGGTACTTTTACTTGACCCTCTAAACTCTTTAAGCATTCAACATTCTTGTTTTTTGTGGAGTCTCAGGAACTTGCTATCCATTTGTTTTCGATTAACAGGTCCTGAGGAAGTTGATAGACAAGGAGAAGTTCAAAAACCGCTCCTCAAAAGAGGACAAACCGGATGTGCAAACACCTGTGACAAAGGAAGAGATTGTCGCTGAGGTAAACAATTCCTTCCTTCAGACATCTGTAAACTATTGTAAGTAGATCTTATCATCATTGGTTACTGTATCGGTTTTATATGAAGGTGGCGAGGCAGCTGTGTGTGAAGATTGATCCGGACAATGTGGTTCTTACGGAGCCGTTGGCAACTTTTGGCGAGTACGAGGTTCCTTTGAAGTTCCCAAAGACTATTCCAATGCCACCAGGAACTGTTCAATGGATTCTCAAAGTCAAACTCCGTGGCCATTAAAATCTCCTTCCTTCTTATATTTTTGTTCTACTTCAATCTGGTTCATGTAGCCTTGAAATTGCAGATCAGCTGCATTTGTCTTTTTATATGTAAACCGGTTTTAGTTTAAACCATGATTCGAATTTTGTATGTCCAACTACAAGGAAATTAATAAGTTTTTTTTTTTGGGTGAAAATTAATTTGAAGCAAACACACATGCAAATGGGATGATGTAGCATAGTTTAAAAACTTTGGGCGTAATATGTAAGATTCTATTAATTTGGGGTCATCTCAGAAATAGATCACCGGCGTTATCTCCTTCTCTTCTCGGCGGGTACGAACAACGAACGAAGAGTTTCATTCAATTCACACTCCCTCGCTTGCTCTTTCTTGTCAATGGTGTCTTCTATCACTCCTCTCCCTTCAGCTACTCTGCTCACTAACCGGTAAATGATTTCTTTATCTCTCTCTCTCTCTCTCCCTTCGCTTCGAAGTTGACCTTTTCTTCTTTGTGAAAAAGCTTTCGCCTTTTAGTTTTTTTTTTTTTTGGGTTTCGTAAACCGACTAACGAGAGTTGAGTTTTTAGCTTTATATCTATCTCTGTTAAAACTGAGCTTCTGTCTTTTGCTGAGCTTCTGTTTTGGGGTTTCAGGGCGAATCAGTTATCTTCTCAGTCCGGTCTTCCCCCGAGAGATTCCACGTGGCAGTGTGTTTGTTTCCGTGATCAGAAACGCTACATCATTCCCGCCCGCCATTTCTTATCAACTTCCTCCTCCTCAGAAACTGCTTCCATGAAGCTTAAGAAGATACATGCTACTTCCGGTGTTTCTCAAGTTCAAAGGTCTACTCATACCAATGGGATGAAAGAGTTTGAGATGGAGCTACAAGAGCTGTTCAATGAAGTCAAAGCTATGGTTAAAATTGGGAAAGAAAGAGACGCAATGGACCTTCTTCGAGCTAATTACGTTGCTGTGAAAGAAGAGATCGATTCGGGTTTGAAAGGTATCCAACAAGCTGCTCTTCTCGACATCATTGCCTTGGGGTATATGGCTTTGGGAGACTTTAAACCTGTTCCGGCCTTGCTTGACATGGTGAGTTCGAGTCAGTTATCATAATTATAGAAAATTATAAAATCATTTCTTTAACTGGATTGTGTTGTTCTAAAACAGAAGTGAACAAATGCAGATAAGCAAGATTGTTGATAAGTTGATGGACTCGGAACCTCTTTTGGATTCAGTGCTTATGCATGTCGGCAGTATGTATTCATCACTTGGGATGTTTGAAAACGCTCTACTCGCGCATCAAAGGGCTGTTAGTATACTAGAGAACACGTACGGTGATGATAACACTCTACTCGTCACACCATTACTTGGTTTGGCAAAGAGTTACGGTTCATACGGAAAATCAAATAAAGCTATTGGCGTTTACGAGCGTACAGTGACTATCTTGGAACGGGAAAGAGGCTCTGAAAGCGAGGATCTAGTGGTGCCTTTGTTTTCACTCGGTAAACTTTTGCTCAAAGAAGGTAAAGCTGATGAAGCAGAGGCTCCGTTTACCAGGTACAGCGCGGAAATGACTTGTTTAAGTCAATTGTTTCTTCTTATTCACAGATTATGTGATCGAATTGGTCAAATCTGTGTTTATTTTTCTTGTAGGATTTTAAATATATACAAGAAGATGTACGGAGAGAAAGATGGAAGAGTTGGTATGGCCATGTGTTCCCTTGCTAATGCAAAATGCACTAAAGGTGATGCTGATGAAGCGGTAGATCTCTACAAGAAGGCTCTACAGATTATCAAAGAGTCAAATTATATGGACATAGACAATACTGTCTTAGAAAACATGAGGATAGATCTTGCTGAGCTGCTTCATTTTGTTGGAAGGTATAGTTTTCTTCATCTAATTTTTATTCCTGTGATTGGAGGAACTTCATTCTTTTGGGCTCTGTGCATTAGGGGAAACGAAGGACGAGAGCTGCTAGAAGAATGCTTATTAATAAACGAGAAGTACAGAGGGAAAAACAATCCAAGCATGGCTACACATCTTATGAACCTTGCAGCATCTTATTCACGCTCCAAGAACTATGTGGAGGCCGAGAGATTGCTGAGAACTTGTTTGGACATCATGGAGAAATCAGTTGGTTCGGAGGATCAGTCCATAAGCTTCCCAATGCTGAGTCTTGCAGTCACTCTTTCTCAGCTGAACCGCTATGAGGAAGCCAAGCAAGTAGCGTTAAAGGTTCTACGGATACGTGAGAAGGCATTTGGCGAAGAGTCTCTCCCTGTTGGTATAAAAACACTTACTTTCCTCTCTCCATAACATCACCACCAATGTTTATGATTTTTCTTGTCATCTAAGCGTAATTCAACATAAGTCTTGACTGCTCTGCTGGATAAACCTTAACGCAGGTGAGGCGCTGGACTGTTTGGTGTCGATCCAGGTGAGATTAGGAAGAGACGATGGGGAAGTGCTCGTTTTGCTGAAAAGGGTGCTGATGATACAAGAGAAAGAGTTTGGTCCATCAGCTGAAGAGCTCATTGTTACTCTCCAGAAGATAGTGCATATGTTGGATAAATTGAAGATGAAAGATGAGAAATTTAAGTTTAGGAGAAGGCTAGCTTTGCTTAGAGAGAGATACAAGCAGAGTCTAAGCGTCTAGAACACGTTTTCTTACTTTCTTTTTTAAATCTCTTATTATCTTATATCAAACCAACTGAAGGAAACGAAGGGATTCGTTCTAGTTTGTGTTCGGTGAGCGCGAACCAGAGAGGTGGTGGTTTAGTAGGTCTGTTCCGACGAAGCTGTATACAGAGGTAGATGCAGTGCTTAGGGCTCGTTTGGCGTCGAGGTCAGGTGAAGAGAGGAGTGATTGGAAAGTCCTGGAGACGAGAGATGGGTATTGGAATATATCATTTTGAAATTTATCTGGTTCGTTCTCCCAACCGGATAGGATGAAAGCCCGGTTAACATGTGACGGAAATAAACCAAATTAATTTTGGTATAGTAAGCGACGTCGTGGTTCAATTTGAAATCTGTCATTCAAAATCGAATCATACAAAATCCTGATTTTTTTTTTTTTTCCATCTGTTTTTTGATTAATGAAACTTGAAGAAACATACTAGAGTGACAGAGAGAGAGAAAGTAGAGAGAAGTAGAGAGAGAAAGTAGATCTTGGGTTTGGTTCCGGTGAACGGACGGCGCGTGAGCGCGTTCCGTCGCCGGAGTCCGTTGGCTTCGTGTATAAATCATCCGTTCTTGGTTTCTTCCCCGTCTCTTCCGGTGGTCGCTTTGTTTAAGCTCTGGTCAGGTACCTCCGGTGGAGGTTCCGTGGAGTGAAGACGCGGTTGTCTGGAAATCATGGCGCGGTGAAGAGACTCATCGTGTGTAGCTTGCGATTCCGGGAGGCTGAGGCTTACACAGCTCTGTCGCCGCCGGTTATTGTCCCCGCGAGGTGGAAGCTTCTTCAGCTTCACCGTCGTCGGTCTTGCCGCTGGGAGGTGAGGGCTTCCACAGCCTGCGTCGCCGGCTTTAGTTTATCCTTTTGTTGTTTTTTTTAGGGTTTGCGATCCGGTTTTGGATCGGGTTTTACGCTTTTGTGGTTTGAGTGGTGATGTGCTGGCTATGTCGGAGGAGATATCCAAGAGAGATAAAGCTCTCCGACGAGAAGCCGAGTTGGGAGACGTGAGATGGTTTCGCCGGAGGCGGTTCGGTTCTGAGCTCCGGTGTAATGAAGTGGCGGTGGTGTAGTTCCGGTGACGTTTCGCGGCGGAGATGGTCAAGTCGAGGCGGTAGCGACGCGTGGCGTACTGATGGTCTAGATGCTCACACGTGTCCAGCTGCCAGACTCCTTGATGCGTCATTTGGCTGACGACGTGCACGGTTCTATAGTGGGACCTGTTGGCCCGTTTCAAGTATTGGGTATAGGGTGTAGTTTGTTGGGCCTCTAACCTTTTACGTTTATATGTGGGCCGTTGGCCGTGTATTCTGGGCTTGGCCCGTTTTTTTATTAATATAAAAAATCTTGACGGAAAAAAAAAACTTGAAGAAACATACAAACGTGAAATCCTAGAACCCACATCAGGGTGACAAGAACCCAAACAACAGGTGACTTAAACCCAAACAAAGGGTGACACTTGAAACACAACAATCACAAGAGGACTCTAGACCATTATAACTAAAGCTAAAAGACAATCCTTGAAAAGAGATAACAATATCAATCTTTCTACGTTTTGAGTAGCCGGAACCTTTGACAAAGACAAAGCGATGCAGTTGCAGTGACCATAACAACAAAACCAAACTAAGCATACCTGAACTTTCTGTTCACGGTACCAAGCCAGAACCAAAAGCAATAACATCAGGAACCAAACAGAGAAGGACAACAACCGTGACCAAGCTTCCTTCTGAAGCAAACCTTCATCAGAAATCTAAAAGCCCTCAACCTCTTTATAATAACTCAACCAGACAAAGCCATCGAGGAACACGAGAGCAAAAGATAGACAAGATAAAACACCTATTCAAAGGCTGCGAAAATGACTCTCTCCTAGAGCGGGACAATCACCCTGACACTTCTCAAAGATGTTAGACATGTTCTGCTTTCTACACACTGCTACACCATCATTCCACACCACTTACACCGAAACTAGAACAAAGGCAAAGTAAGATAAACACTGAAATCCAAACAAAGATGCCTCAGTTTCAGATTTTCTGAAACAATAAACACATCTGACCCGAAATAGAGATCTCAAAAAATGGAGTGAGTTGATGGATTTGGCCAACAAACAACAAGATCTTCAACGGGAGCTAAGTTAAAAACAGAGAAGAAGACGCTCGCAGGTTCAGGTGAACCGCTCCGTACCTCTACCGGATCTGGCATCTTCTTCGTCTTAAACAAGTAAATCTGTTAGCTCTGACCGGAGATCTTATCTGGGAGACCTCTTCCACCGCACCCAACAAACCACTCAGACGAAATCTTTACCAAACACGAAAAAAAAACACCACCAAAAGGAAGCTAAAGGAGGGATTAAGACCGAAGTCGTGACTGTGTAAGCCCACGCACGCCGGTCTAAACCGGATCTGAAAAAAAAAACTGAGTTCTTGAAGAGATGGGGAACTTTCTCTCTCTGGGGGCTGTTTTTTGTTCTCCACTATGGGAATATTACAAAATCCTGATTAAATAAATAAATAATCGAGTTTATAATTAATTAACAAACGCAAATGCTGTTTTTGTCTCTCTCTCTCTGTATGACAGATCGGATGAACAGTGAAACTAGGAGGATGAAGAAGAAGAAGAAGGAAGGATTGGGGTGGATGGAGTGGATCAGAGGATGGATTTGCGTGTTCCACGAGTTCCTCTTCCAGAGATTCATGTCTTCTCATTTGCCCAATCCACTTCCTCTTCCTCCTCTCAATCACTTAACCTGCATCGTCACTGGCTCAACCAGCGGCATTGGTCTTCAAACCGCTAGGTTAATTTTTGACGAATTCTCAAATGTTTTAGTTTGAATTTTTTGCAGTTAGTTGATGGTGAAAATGGTTGGTTGTTCCTGAAATCACAGGCAGCTTGCAGAAGCTGGTGCTCATGTTGTAATGGCGGTTAGGAACACAAAAGCAGCTCACGAGCTGATTCAGCAATGGCAGAAAGATTGGTCTGCTAAAGGCCTCCCACTTAACATCGAGGTTAACAAAATATTAGATTCATTATACTTGTATGACATCCTCCTAATGTGTTGTTTTGGACTAAATCTAGTCAAACATGTGTGATATTATTAACAAGATTGTGATTAGAGAAATTTATTATAATTAGACTATACAGATATGGAGTGATGATAGTGATATATGTAACTATTGTTTTGTTTTAATGAAGGCGATGGAACTTGATCTTCTCTCTTTGGATTCTGTTGTCAACTTCAGCAATGAGTGGAACGCTCGTTTAGCTCCTTTGCATGTTCTCATCAACAATGCCGGCATCTTTGCCATGGGAGGTTGGTGTTTTCATGCATTTTTTTTTTTTTATATTGTTTAGCTTTTGAGCTTTCTTTGCTATTTTAGCGATTCTGCATTTTCAACAATCTCTTGAGGTCTCAAACCCATATTTGTTTCACCATTCATACTTCAACTTGATGGACCTAAATGAATAGTCTTTGATTTATGCAGAGGAACAAAAGTTCTCAAAGGATGGTTATGAACAGCACATGCAAGTCAACCATTTAGCTCCAGCGTTGCTTTCCCTACTCCTTTTGCCCTCTCTTAACCGTGCCTCCCCTAGCCGAATCATTAATGTCAACTCCGTTGTAAGTATCATCATCACTGGCCACCTGCATATATTTTGTCACCTACTTCTGTAATCTCTCTGGCATCAGTATATAGAACCTAAGCAACCCGAAAGCTTTAACGTCATATGCTTATACTCTGTGTAATTCTGCTGCGCTTCTTCTTTCTTTGAATCTATTCAGCTTCAGTTATTTACCATCTCATGCAAGATCATTTTTTTTTTGTGTGTTTACTTGCTTGTGTGGTAGATGCACTATGTGGGTTTTGTTGACCCGGATGACATGAATGTGGTATCTGGAAGAAGAAAGTTTACAAGTCTTGTAGGATATTCGGGCAGCAAGCTTGCACAGGTGAAACGTAATCTTTCTTTTCTTTGGTTCTTGATCTCAGAAGCTAATGGATACATTTTCTATCTCTTATTCATCTCATCTGGTCAGGTTATGTTTAGCAATGTTCTTTTCAAAAGGCTGCCTCTGGATTCTCGCATAAGCGTTGTTTGTTTGTCCCCAGGGATTGTTCTAACAAATGTTGTGAGTATTTTAGTTCGACTGTCACGCCATCGCTCTTTCCTTAGAACTTATAACACTTGACATCCTAATATGCAGGCGAGGGACTTGCCGAGCTCTGTTCAAGTTCAATACGCATTGATACCTTATTTCATCTTTTCGCCTCAAGAAGGCTGCAGAAGCTCACTTTTCTCAGCGACAGATGCTCAGATTCCGGAGCACTGTGAAAAGCTAAAAACCGTTGATAAGCCCATTTGTACATTCATATCTCAAGACTGCAAACACACAAAGCCTTCAGAAGAAGCTCAGAGCGTAGAAACAGCAAATAGAGTGTGGGAAAAGACGGTAGAGCTGATCGGTCTTCCTCTTGATGCGTTGGAGAGGCTTATAGAAGGACAAGCGGTGCAATGCCGTTATGGAGCTCATCAAGAATAAGTCCTTCTCACAAGTTTATTACAATGCGATAGCTTCTTTACACCTCTCTCTCTCTCTCTCTCTCTCTCTCTCTCTTCTTTTCTTCATTTTTGTACTTGTTAGAAGCTTCTAGAACTTGACCCCAAAGCTCCACTATACTACACTAAACACGTTCTAAAGATGAAGGATCGGCCTCAGGGAGTAGCTTTCGTATTGTGCCAACATAAGAACACATTTTCTCGTTAATTTTAAGTCTTCGGTTGTGATAACAAAGCCTAAACTAGACCTGAGCATTCGGGGTCCCAATCGGTTGTGATAACAAAGTTCGGTTGTGATAACAAAGTTCTCGAGGTTGGATGGATATTCGAGTAGCAAACCCGCTCAGTTTATTTATAGATACAAAATAAATAAATAAAAATTTGAACTTTAAAACGTTTTTTTTTTTTGAACTGCGAAACGTTTCTATAATCTATGCAATTTATTGGTCTTTTATTAATCAGGTAACATCTACTTTATTAAAACAGAAGTACACATATGGATTAACCCTACAAGTTGCACAGTATTTACGTCTAAATGCCACTGAAAATTAAATAACTACCTAATTTAATGCTTGTCTTTTCCAGTTGAGTTAATGTGTTGTCCTAATATAAATTAAGTTACCTATTTTAATGTTGTCTTTTTCAGTTGAGTTAATGTGTTATCTAAATATAAAATTTAATTTTCTTTTTCTATTAAATCAATTTCGAAATTATTTATAATTTTATTAATGCTGTCTTTTCAGTTAAATAAATACATTTCCTAATTCTAAATTTACCATATTTAATGATAATAAAAATCGCATATGATATAGTAGGAGATCACTATCTTTTAATATTCGAACCAAAACAATTTTTATGTTAAGTTTAAGTTTTTGCCATACATTATTCAAATTTATTTGTTATATAAATTTTTACTTTTATATTTTAAGAATATTTTTTTTAAACAATTCAAATGAGTTATCCGAACCAGAACATGAACCGAAATTATAAATACCGAATGAGGCTAAAACCTTTCATCCCAAAAATCTAAAACCCAAAGAGACCTGAATCAAATCCGAATGAATATCCGAACGCCCATCTCTACTACAAGATATAGAAACTGAATCACTTTATTTATTTTCAAAAAATTATTTTCCATTGATTTTCTCATTAGTCTACAGTAATTATGAAAACTAATTGTCAAAATCAAATCTGAAAATTATTGAACACGTAAGCCCATTTATAATGAATTAGCAGTTAGATCAAATATATATTATATTACATTTCATTTTCTTACAAATTATAATCTTAATTTTTATATGTCACAAATTTGTTAAAAATCTAACAATTATTTATTTTTACAAATTTTATAAGTAACGTATCATGTTTAATAGCATACTAACCATATTGTGTATTTTCATACTTATCATTTAAAAACTTTATTTGTTATATATCGTACACATACATCTAATCATATAAATGTTAGATTTGTTTAGGTGATCTCCAGTGTCGGTGATATATTTTACGTTAAACGCAAAAATATAAAATTACTTAATTTAATATGATTATATTTACAAATATAACATTTAGTACACCCAAATTAAGATTTAAAATTAAATACCGAATGTGATTATTTTTTAACAAATTTATATTAATATAAATTCCAAATATTTGGAATTCGAAACCATTATGACCCACACCTATACTATTTTAATTAGGATAACTGAATTTATATAAGAATATTTTATCAAAATTTTAATTTTTGTTATAACTGCAAAAATTAGTTTTCGATATAAATTTATTATCAAATATTACAAATACATCATTTGATAAAAAAAACTAAAAACAGAAAATAAATACCCGTGCGGTCGCATGGATCAAGATCTAGTTGTTATATTCAAAAGACTGCCTTTGGAAACCGGCATTACGGGCGTTTGCGTGTGTTTGTATAATTTTATATTTGGCAATACATATGTATATGCATTTTAAATGAACTCATATTCTTAAACATATTAAAACAAAATTATGTTGCTAACTGTAAAAGTGAACGTGATAAAAGACTCTGAAAATGTTTTCATACATGTAAACAAAAAATGTTGTTTATGTCATTGCAAAAGTGATTGCAATTAAGACTACATATCTATATATGTACTAATATTTCGACATAACGGAAATTTTTTAGACTAGTGTTCTTCCAAGATACTGTATTTACTTTTCATTGCCTTGCTTCATCTTTTCGCCACAAGAAGGTTGTAGAAATTAACTTTTCTCACGACGGATTCTCAAATTCAAATATACAATGAAAAATTAAAAACCGATAAAAAATCCTTTTTAAGTATTCATATCTCAAAGTTTGTCAAACCACAAGTTCTTCAGAAGAAGCTCAAAACATAGAACAGAATTTGGGGAAGGACAATAGATTGTTCTTCCTCTTGATTCACTGGAAAAAAGTTATTGATGGAGGAGAGTTCCAATATCATTATGGGATTCAATTCATTAAGAGTAGTTCTCTGATTTGACTTTTCGTTAATTGTTGAAACTTTCTTAATGCTCAATTAATAACTATTTAAAAGTCCATTGTTGTAACATTATCTGCCCGTTTATTATGCGCTGCCAGAAGTTTTTAGAATTTTGGTCATAGTCACACTCTCGCTTGTATGGGAAAAGTTGACTTTTTGAAAGAGAAATACTACTATTTTTTTAGAAATTATAGTAACACTTGTCACTTGGGAAATCACTCAATTTTTTCTTTAACACACTGAAATTAATTTAAACAACAAAATCTTGTAAAAACAATAATTATATTTAACTTGAACTCCATTCGAGATAGTGGAACGTTGGAGTTGATTTTAGTCACCAAAGTGTTAATCTTACTTTTACTATTTTCCTTCTTCAAACCCAATTCTTTTTGTCTGTCATTAACATGAATATACTTCAAATCGTTTCGGTGACTAAATAAACGAAATAGACGGTAGAATACAACTAAAAACAATATAATTATAGTATTAAAATGGTTACGTGGAAGAAAAAAAAAATGATCACGTAACATTATGGGTCCATTCTCAATTACAAAAAGGATTTGGCTACTGCTTTTAAGTTTAAGCTCCCAACACCAAACCAACTCCTTCAAGCAAACAAAAAATGGACTTTACAAAAAAATTATCATTCTCTCTCTTGTTTCTCTCTCTCCTAATCCCGACGACGATCACCGCCGCATGCACTAACGCCGTTTGTCGCCGCGGCGATCCAATTATCCGTTTTCCTTTCCGTTTAAAATCCCACCAGTTACAGTCTTGCGGTTACGACAAAGGGTTCGACCTAACGTGTGGTAGTAACGGCGTTAACCGAACAACCATAACGCTGCCTTTCTCCGGTGACTTCACCGTCGAGATGATAGATTACGCAGCTCAAGAGATTTGGATCAACGACCCACATAGCTGTCTTCCTAAGCGGATCCTAACGCTGAACCTCTCCTCCACGCCGTTTGCCGGCGTTTACGCACGTCGGTTCACGTTCTTTAACTGTCCGACGTCGGAGTACCTCCGTTTCAGGCCGTTAAATCCAATAACGTGTTTGAGCGATAAAAACAACACGGTGTTTGCGACTGCTTCGCCTAGAGTGGTGAACTACCTGTTGTCTCAATCATGCCGGGAAATGAAAACCGTTGAGGTCCCGGTTCGTTGGCCGTTTTATGAGCAGGCCTTGTCGTATTCTGAGTTGACTGATGATCTCTGGCTCACCTGGAGGGTTCCGAGATGTGGTAAGTGTGAGATTAGAGGTGGTAAGTGTGGGATTAAGAGTAATTCTTCTCGTGAAACCATTTGCTCGGATGCACATAAACCAGGTAAATTAGTTTCTTTTTTTAGAAAATCCTTCCTTCATTGTTTTAATTCTTGAAATATTAAAATGAGCATTACTCGTCTGTTTCCGGTCTTGATTTTAAAAGATTAGGATACAATTTAATCCGTATAGAGTCAAAAAAATACAACTACTACGACGATTGGATTATATAAAAGGTGACGTAGACCATGACGAATTTTGGTGTTGAATGAGTCATGTGCTTGTGTGTACAATATTTACAAATTTGAAAGATTGACAAGTGTACACCAAATACGTTGTCCGTTCCAATTGTTTAAATTCGAAACCACGTCAGACGATTCAACACGATGTCTTGAGACTAACGAATCGATATGTAGAATGATAATATATATGCATATTCATTTTCTACAAAGAAACCTAGTATAAAAAGTACATAAAACCTACTATAAAAGAAAAGTAAACGCGAAATAACGATGGAAAAGAAAAACGCCGAAACTTGTAGGAACAAAGATAATATACGAATAGGTACTAAGATGACCAGCTTGTCTTGTGAACGTGAAAGGCACATCAAAAGCGGTTTGGTTTTTCCTAAAAGTCTTAAGAGTTAAGATTATTTAGACTTATTATGATAACTTAAAAAATATGTATACTATAAATATCAATTGTTATTTCTTTTCTTATAGTATATATAATATTTTATTATATATACGATCGAGTGTAGAGAACATTAACTGCGAAGAATGAGAAGTTGGAAGAGTAAGTGGTCGCAAGGTCGTTGCCATAATAATGAAAGCTCCGATGCGTTTGACTTCTTTCCACTTTATGGCCTACTTATTTTAGTCAACTAATTCAATTGTTGCCCATTTACTAAGAGTCTTCTCTACAACCAATTACATTTTGTTCCTTTATGATCACATAATAATTTTATTTTGATGGAAAATAATCAATCATAGTCTTCCATAACACCAGTAAAGTTGCTGGTTTAAGCTGGTTTAAGCCATAATTAAGTATCAAACAAATGATTACTAATCACGAACTATAACCCAAACAAAACAAAACAATATGAAGTCGTCCAAAAATACTTTTTGGTAACTGCTGCCCTAAGCAATAGTCCATATAGTTTTACTATCAGTTTAATATAAATAAAAATTTCTTACTATTTGTTTGTCTTGTTTGTATAAACAAGGTATTCGCAAATACTCTTTTAATTTTTTGTCTATGAATATTTATGCATATGATCAATTTCATTTTATGAAAATAACTAAGTTTGTAAAAAAAAACTAAGTTTGAAAAAATGTATAATCAGATCACCAAATTAGAAAATAGAAAAATGAGCCAACATATATAATAATTATATACTATTTATTTTCCTCTGCTAATTGTTGTTTTTTTAATAATTTTCAGCCATTCCGAGAAAAGCCCGTTACGCGATAGCCATTGGTGCTGGAATCCCAGGGACTTTGATTCTCTTCGGCCTTTTCTGTTTCGTTTACAGCAAGATTAACTCGTGCATAAAAACACGTCGTCTCGTTCCACACTCAGCGATCAACAACACGCAAACCCATTCTTTACAATCCAGTATCATGATAACAGGCCTTGATGGGCCGACTATTGAGTCATACCCCAAAATAGTATTGGGAGAGAGCAAAAGGCTTCCCAAAATAGACGATGCCACATGTTCCATTTGTCTATCAGAGTACGAGCCAAAGGAAACGCTTAAGACAATACCACCGTGCCAACATTGTTTTCATGCAGATTGTATCGATGAGTGGTTGAAACTAAACGGGACTTGTCCAGTGTGTCGGAACTCTCTAGAGCAGATTTTGTCATCTGAGAGCAATAATCCTTAGCTAGTCGTTTTTTTTTTCTGTTTTCTTAGCAGCATAACATCTGGAGTTAGTTTACTGGTTCTACATATTAAATGCTACAGTTTTTTTTGTTTCTCCGAATACTTTGAAATCACGTTTTGTACAATTCAGTAGTATATAACTGAAAAATTGATGTGGAATTGTTACATCCAATTACAACTATAAAATTAATCACAGACTAATGGGACAATAATCAAAAGACCAATTATACCGTGGGGTAGTAGATTTGAGCTATGTGAACACAATTCATCCAACAATCAAATTAGGAAAATCGATATTTTCTGAAAAAAAACGTTAAAATAAGTTTACGAGAACACCAAAACAAAATAAAACAGAATAAATATTACATAACATTAAAATAAAATTTACAGAAACAGAAAAATACATTAAATAAAGCTCACACAAAATAAAATACATTAAACAAATTTAACATAAACTAATGCAAATTACATAAACATTTAAATATTAAACATCTTACAAGTGGTACCAAAATATCAGAATTCATCGACTAATCGGATCCTGAACGTCCAAGATAATTGTGATATAGTTGATAAATATTTGGATCAAACGAAGGTTGTTGCTGTTTTTTTCAGTTTTTTGGTATGATTTTCTTTTTTCCAATCACATATACTCACGTGTATCAACATTGACGAAGTCTAAATTTGTTAGTAATATTTTACTATCTCGTTCTCGCTCTTTTAGGACTATTTTTTAGCCTGATTTTAGAGACATAATTGCTGCAACTCATAATTATTATTCCCAGTTGTTGTTTTTTTTTAAAGAAATTAAAGATTTGTTTGTTTGATGAGATCATAGAGTCAGCAGATGAATTATTGCATTCAATGCAAGATCAGCACATAAAGTAACTGTTGAAATAGCAATGAATTAACATATCCAATTTCAACAATTTTTAGCTCATAATCTACAAATTAAAAATAAGAAGCCTCACTTATCATTTTGGAATGTGTTGATTGAGCATATATGGGAGCATTAAATAATGCTTGATTAATTTGGTATTTTATAAGTAATTTTTTAAAAATTGTGTTATGTGTGTTGTTTTATTATATATATAATTTATATTAAATGTATGGTTTATATCTATTTGTAAATTTTTTTCATTATTAGTAAATTTTGTTAATATTAAAGACTATAATGCAAATAAATGAACTTGTAAGAATTTTTTTGAGGATTCATGACTGGAGTAATCTCTCTTAAGTTTTCATTTTGACGTTATGTTTCCTATAAAATAAAGTTTGGGTTGGAGATGCTATAAAGCTTGAACTCCACAAGATTACCAACATTTTTTAGGCCACATGTTCTATTGACTTCTTGTTTTAAACAGAGTCTTGAATCTTCACTCTTATGGTTTATGTTGGAGTTTGTAATTTTTTAATTTTATTTTATATTCACATTTGTTATTTTTTATTTTCTGGTTTTTTGTGTTACATAAGATTAACAAGTAATATATAACTGTTCAAACAAACTACTAATTTTTGTTTGTTAAAATCTAAATGTTATAGATGAAATAATACTAATAATCTAAGGTTGATCTGAATTTTTTGTATAGAACTAACCTAATATATTTTATATACACCAATAAGAAAATATTCTATATAACTATACTTTAGAAGTAAATATAAGTAACTGTATATGTTGACAAAAAAAGTAACTGTATATAAATGTTTTACGAGAAAAATAACTGTATATAAATGTGTCTTAAGCCACAAAATTTACTGGGACGACACTGTGTGAAAGTTTGGTAAGGACTTAGGACGGAGTCGAAAGAACGACAAAAATGTGTCAATGACCCAAAAAAGAAAACTAAAGGACACCGACATCTTTTCATTCATTCTTCGTGGGACCTTGTTTCAGTTTTGTCTATGAACTTTTAGTTTTCTTATTTATTTATTTGAAGCATTTGGTTGACATTGCTTTCACTTAACGATACGTGTCTGTTTGTAGTTGTAAGATAGTGACTTTTCTTCTACCAATTCCTATAGGTGGAACATTTTCAATTTTGCTAAGAAAATAACACTCATTTTGGAATTAAAAAGAGGGCAACATAACCACTAAGGCATTAATCACCCTTTAACAACAAAAAACCACTAATCACCTAAATCATTTAAAGACTAAAATGCAAAAAGTCAAGCCCTGGTCTTATAATATGCAATTGAGAAAATGAAAGAGCAACCTTATTGATAAGTTTCTCAAATAAGAGTTCTTAACTAAAAAGTATTATTATTTTAATATTAATTTAATTATCTAATTAAAATTAAATATTTTTGATAAACTGAACCAATTAGAAAGAATATATAGTATCATAAGTTTTTAAGGGTATCTAATAGTATCACTTTGAGATACTTTATCTCTCCTAATTTCTTAATTAATCTTTAATTTTATTGCTAAGATATTCAATGAATATCAATTGATGGATGTGTTCTAATCAACTTCTTGGGGAAACTATATGTTATTTTCTATTATAATAAATATAATAGTGTTAGACTACATACATTTTTGGATGTCTGGGGCTTATAAACAACATACAATTATTTAAAACTCTAATAAAATGAAAGTATAGCAAGAAACCAACAATTTCTATTTGAGTAACTATTTTCCAAGAAAACTGGATATATTAAAAAAAAGAATGAAAAGTACTTATGATATTTGTTTTATATAGAGTATTAATCTTTAAACTTCACACGATGGGAAAAATAATTTAATATTTTTTCAAATATTTAAAATATTAATTACTTTTCATTAGGTCTTTCATCTTTACTTTATTCAATTAAAGAACCAGAAAATCAAATTAAAATTTTAGTTCAAGATATTATATATGATGTATATTAAACTTATAAAAATATAATAAATATATTTAACTCAAATTAATATTAAAAAATTTGAGTTCAAAATTAATATACAATTACAGGTTAACTATTTTATTAAATTGAATGTGGTTAAAGTTTTTCCCACAAATTAAATAAAAAAAATTAGTTGTGATTTTGATCGACTATTGAAATTTGGTAGCATTTTTAAGATAATAATTATGAGAAAAGCATAAAAATTAATTAAGAACTATAGATAAATTATGAAATAACACTTATTTTCTGATAAATGTTTCATTCTAGAACAGTAAATTTTAAAGGATGGAATAACAAGAAATATGCATTCTAAATAGAATGCTTCGACAGAAAGAGATTTTAATTTTATCACAAGTTTGATATCACTTTTCAAATTTACCTTTAAAAATAATCATTTTCATAAATATCTAAAATTTGTGATAAAATATCAAATTAATTTTTAAATCATTTATAAGTGTTTAAGAATGGTTTATAAAACATTTATAGAAGTCAATAAACTCAACCCATTTGGAGCTTTCTTGATTGATTATATAAGGTATATACTAAACCCCAAAACAATAATCATTAAAACATAAAACCAGATATTAGAACATTTTTGATTGATTATATTTTGAAAAGTGGTAGCCAACTTAAATTATTTTAAGTAATTTTTTCTTGACGCTATCTCTTTGTATTTCATATTATATATCATATATTAATTTATTAAAATAATATTTTGTGATACAGTGTGCTAAACATGTATAAAAAATGTTGTTATTGATGTCTTGAATTTGCCCATTGAAAATAACGTAAATCTATATAATATGCATACATAACATATTTGGTGTGATTAGACATAAGAAAAAGAAAATATCCGAATTCATATCAGATATGATATGTTGAAATAGTAGAACGAAACATATAGAGTAATGTAGATACAATCAATATGATGTGTTATTAACCGAACCAAGATAGTTTTCAAAAACTCAAAAAAATCCTAAAAACTCAAAAATGATCTAAAATGGAATTGGTATCTAAAGTAAGTATTTAAATTTAAATAAATATCTCTATACAAAAGTTATTTGCTCTCCTTTGCGTGACATTAACCCCTTATATATGCTCATGTATGAGCTGTGATATCATCTTTTTCTCTACTCTAAGGATGACATTGCGTACTTAATTAATTTCCTCATTATTTTATATAATTAAAAAAATCATCTTTTTACTCTTTTATTTCTATATTTATACTGATGTAATTATTTATATGTTGAACATTTTATGATGTATTTGGTACAAAAGAAAAATTCATAAAAAACTCATCCATCATCTTAGTTTTTGAAAATGTTATTTTTGAATTTTACTAAGGGTCTAATTACTTAAAACTGTGAATTTAATTTTTTTTTATTGTAGAATTTTAGATGTATATTTGTCTATAACATTAACAGTTTTGTTGTAATTTTAAATAAACATGTAATTGGTAAACATTGATTATGCTTTATAAGATTCACATATTTATTAATAAATTTCTAAAACACTATTTTATGCCGTAAGAAATCTTTGTGGGTGATTGGTTGAGTTGTATCTTTCTGCTTTAGATTTAATTATTTTTAAAGAACTAAATTTACCAATTATGTTGTAATTTTATTTTTGAAATTTAAAACCTACAACAACTTTCTATTAATTTTTACCAATCATGCTTTATTTTTATTTTTAAAGCTACAACAAAAATACAAAAGCAAATTTTTTCTTATGTATTTTATACAAAAATCGTACATCTTTGTTTTATATGTTGTAGAAACTATAAAATGAAAAAACTATCTATAATATCAAATAAATTAGGTAATCATAGTAAAAACATCTATAAATATCTTAATTTAACTTTGTGTGTTTTAAAAATTATTGAAAGATTTTTTAAATAACATAAATAATATTTACATATCACATCTTAAATAATAGTAAACTTTAATAATTTATAAAAATCAGTAATGTAAATTATTTTAGTTGATAAAAATAATTATTTTATATATACATAACATATTTTATTTTGAAATATCTACAGTATATAACTTACAACTATAACAAATTTTAACTATAGAAAAAGTCTCTGCAGAAAAATTTACAGTAACAACTTTACAATTACAACCAACTTACCCACATCTAAATTTTACGGCTAAATTTTTTCAGTCACACTCGAACCAATTGTCTCTAGTAAAAGAAAGGGGAGATGCACATTATAGAAAAGAAAATTGATTATTGAATTTTATGGTTGTAGAAATATTTATAGCTATCCATAGCAACAAAAACACCAGCAAAACAATCTCTAAAGACATCATTTACGAGATATTAATTTTTTTAACAAGAGTAATTTTTGGCTTCAGTCTTTAGGGTGAACCTACAAATTGACCGACCAATAGAATTTCATTATTTTATATGCAGTATCTTTTTAAAAAAGAAATTGAATATTGTCAAGTCATATTATGTTTTTGAAATTAAAATATAAAAAATAATAATATTTGCAAACAATTGTTTTTTGAAAAAATCAATAATGTAAATACACAATGTCATTAGGTATTATCAATATTTTATTTTAGTATACAAAAGTATTCTGATCTCATACAAATAATAGTAATGTTTTAATCACATTAACGTTTTACAAATATTTCCTCATCTTTGAAGTAAATAATTGTAATTCACCATCACTTATTATGTTCTCTCAATAGAGTTCATATAATTTCCTCAGTTCGTAAAATTTACAAAAGGCTACAATCATCAAGTATTTACTAATACAAAATAATAAATCTCTTGTTTTAAAAGATTTGTAAGTCATTTAACACATTAAAAATAATCTTAACTATATATACAAAAGATTATACTGACAAATTAAAAAATAATGTTAACTATAAATATCTCTAAAAAATTATACTAACAAATTTTTATGATTCTAAAGAAATGATTTCACTAGAAATTTAATTATTTTTCAATAAATATTTTATAATTATACATTTTGTTATTATTAACTCATAACTACTGAAATAAATTTTTCAAATTTGCAATCTTCTAAAAACAAAACAAAACTAGAATAGAATATCTCTCTTTCATAAATGAAAATGTAAAAAAGAAAAACATTTTCTCTTGAAATCAGATTCATCCACCTCTAATACTGGAATTTTCATTTTAACATTCCATATCAATATGTATTTATCATGTACCGAAATAATACAAAAAAAAAGAGAAAAAATAATATTTATTTTTTCATAAATTAGATCAAAAAATCAACAAATCCATATCTAGTTATTTAAGTCTGAATGGAAAATATTTTCAAAATGTAAATTTACTTTAAATGTTAGTTTAATCCACATTCTATTATAAACTTACAAATCAAATAGAATAATTTTTCTTATTAATTACTCTATACACTGTTTTGATGGAGAAACTATACACTTAGTATTACTCCACATTTTTTCCTAGAGTAATAACATATAGGTTAATTAACATTTAGGTTGATGAAAAAAATTAACATTTAGGTTATTTTATATATTTTACGTGTGTTTTTACTATAATTACTTCTAGTCGAATTAACTCTAATAAAACCAGTCAGAACTTTCGTGAGTTTAGTTTATCTATAAAAGACACTCTGTAATTTCAAACATGAAGTTTTCTATTTTTCCAAAAACAATTTCAAAACTTCAAATTCGAAGTTTTGAGTAGTGATGTCAAATTTGATGTTTGATATTTTTATTTGCATTTTGGTGTTTATAATTACATAGTATATTTATGATTCTTAAATAATTTGTCGTTGAATCTTTTTAATCCTTAAAAAAATTTATAACTCATGAATATTTTAAATTGTACTTTACAATTTAAATTTTACACATAAAATTAAATAAAAACTTTTAAGGTAAAGACTTATAATTTTAAAACTAGATCTAAACAACAACAATATTACAGAAGAAACTTAACAAGTGCATTAATTAATAATATATAAGAATATTGCAGTTTTTTAGAATAATGTGGTATTTTACTTGTAATTTGATATTTAATTATTTATTATATGTAAAATTTTATATTTTAGTGTAATATTTTATTGATTAATATTTCTATAATATTTTTACATAAGCGATATTTATTTTTAAAGTTGTATGAATTTAAATTAATTATGATAGACATAAGGACTTTATTATAAAATTTAAATACTTGTGAAGTTAAGTTTGAAGTTTTGCTTTTGGAGAATACTACGTTTAAACTTTAAATACGAAGTTTTAAAAATATAGTGTTTTTTTGGAGATGATCTTAATCTATACTATTAAAAGAGAAGAAGTATCGAAAAGTCGACTTATACAAGTTGTTTTGGACCCTTTCATTTTTTTAGTCCAACCTATTACATATAACAAAATCTTATAACTACCTATTTTATAGCAACTTAATAAGATTCTCCTTCATTTAAATAAAGCATATTACTGTTATTGACTTTAAATGTTAATATAATCTAAACCGTTGACTTCTAACATTTTAAATATGTGCGTAAGAAAGATTTGTATAAACCACTGTTTCTATTACTAATGTTTATATAATTTTTTTTTTGTATCGAATGATGGTGTGGAATTAATTTAAAACAACATTATACTTCATCTATACTATTAAAAGAGAATCACTACCAAAAAATTGTTGAATCCTTTCACTAACTAATTATTTTTCATCCAACTATTTGAAAAATTGATTTGCGGATGCGGGTTATGAGTTTTTTATGCGGGCTTAGTATGAGTTGGTGGATTTTGGATCGCGGCTACCCGTCGATCCGCAAATTATTTAAAAAATAAAAATTAAAAAAGTAAATACTTTTTAAATACAAGAATTTAAAAATAATAATTTAAAATTAAGTCATGTATAATTTTTTTATTATAAATATACTTTTATAGTAATTAAATTAAATAATGATTTTTAAAATATGTATATAACCCACGGATAACCACAAAATTAAGCAGAGCAGATGCATGTACAATATTATTTGTTTGTAGGTTGTGCGGGTCATATTTTTAACCAAAACAAAGTTGAAAATCCGCGGGTTGGCGGGTCAGCGAGGCGAGTTCGATCCGCAACTCAGCCTTAACCATTCGTATACCGGATCTATTTTTAAATTACAATATATTTTGATCTAAATTTATACACAAATATGATTACAAAAATACAAATATAATCAGAAAGAAAAAACAAATATAAAAAGTTAAATTTAAAATAAAAGAATATACCCACAAAATCTTAATAACAAATTAAAATTACAGTTCTAATTTTTGTGTCATAAATACCTAACAAAATTTTTTTTAACGAAAATACCTAACAAATTTATTTCCAACAATCGAAACACAACATGATTAGTCTCTTGAATTTTGGAGTGTGTCAAATCAACTAAAATCAAACATGATACATGTTGAAAATACATTATTTTAAATAAATATTTTATATAAGAAACTGCAAAATGAAAAAATAAAATAAATGTAAAGTTGTTTTTTAAAGTAAAGTCTGGCGTGGAGGGTTCTTCTAGAAAACACAAATACGCAGAGAAAGGAAGGAGCCCCTGAGAGAGAGAAGTGAGAAGAAACGCAAAGATTAAAAGAGAACCAGACTTCTCTCACTGTTTCATCTTCTCAAATCACCTTTTAGCTCCCGATTCGTTTCTCACTCTTCTTTGCCGTTAACCACAAGGTATCATTCTCTCTCTCTCTTGACCCCTCTCCTTCAATCTGTTTTGTTCCCATTTTCTTTGGTTGATCTCGGAGGTTTTGTTTGTTCCGATGAAAATGAAACTCTGTTGCGTCGATGTTTGCCTGAAAAGTTCTGGTTTTTGAGACGATTCTGAAACCGTTTTTTACAATTTTATTCTCTCAGATTGTGTTTCTCTAGAAAAAAAACAAAAGACATCTTCTTTTCTTATTTTTGGTTAGATTAGTTTCCTAAAGTTATATACTTCTATATTCGGACAAACCCTTGTCAGTAAAGCGATCAACTTTCCAGTTTGTCAGATTCGTTAATTAATGCTAAAATCTCTTCTTTAAATCTGGTTCCTAGGGTAAACCCATTTTAGCTCTGCAAAACATTTGCTGAATTTGGTTCAAACGAAGTCTTGATGTTGGTTTTGCTTTTATGCCCTTTTTAAGTGATGTTGGATCCTCATGTTGTTTTCTAAAGGTTTGATTTTTTTTTGTTCGTTTGTTTATTTGTTGCAGTAAACAGAGGCTGGAGCTGGGGAAGAAAAGGATTGTCTATGGAGGGAGACGGCGTAAAAGGTTTGGCATGCCAGAAGACTATGGATGGGAAGGCGAGTAACGGGAACAAGGCTGTACCTTCTTGTTGCCTCAAGGCCATGGCTTGCTTACCTGAGGAAGATGCTAAGTGCCACTCCACTGTTGTTTCTGGATGGTTCTCCGAGCCTCGCTCTCGCTCTGGTCTTATTACCTTCCTTCTCTTCTTTTTTTCATGTCCAAGCTTCAGAACATTTGTCTTATTATTTTTTTTTTTTGGTTCTTAACTGGATGCAGGGAAAAAAGGGGAAGCTGTCTATTTCAATAACCCTATGTGGCCTGGTACGTCACTCCCTTTTTTTTAATTGCTATTCAGTATCTCAGCTTATGTATTAAGGAGCGCTTGAACATGTGACTTATGCAGCTATGCTGTTTTGATGTTTTGACTGTAGGTGAAGCACACTCACTGAAAGTTGAGAAAGTTCTTTTCAAGGACAAGTCAGAGTATCAGGAAGTCCTAGTGTTTGAGGTTAGAAATATAGCTTACTTCGTTAGGCTTTGTGTATTTTTTTTGCAATGTTTATGCTTTTCAGGATGATATCTCATTTTTTGTTCTTTTTTGCTATTTGCAGTCAGCTACCTACGGGAAAGTGCTTGTTCTAGATGGTATTGTACAGCTGACTGAAAAAGATGAATTCGCATATCAGGAGATGATTGCCCATCTTCCTCTTTGCTCTACACCTTCTCCTAAAAATGTAATTCCTCTCACCTTTAAAGTTTAGAGACTCTGGTTCCCTGTTGCAAGTGATCAAAGTAAAAATTATGCAGTTTTTAATACTAGATTTTGGCTGTATAACTATATTTGCAGGTTCTGGTTGTTGGTGGAGGTGATGGTGGTGTTCTCAGGGAGATTTCTCGCCATAGCTCTGTTGAGGTTATTGACATTTGTGAGATAGACAAGATGGTTATAGATGTAAGCATATATAGTCTTGTTTGTACTCATTATGAGCAATTTTTATGTTATGGTCTTATCTCAGAAGATGTGATTATGTTGGTCTTTGTAGGTGTCTAAGAAGTTCTTTCCCGAGTTAGCTGTTGGATTTGAAGACCCTCGTGTTCAACTTCACATTGGTGATGGTAATCAAAGCATATTCTTCAACTCATTCCCAGTTTTCAAACCTATCTGAAACTTTACCTGTGCTGATAATTGAGATATCACTTTCTTTCTGGCAGCTGTTGAGTTCCTTCGTAAGTCCCCTGCAGGGAAATATGATGCCATTATTGTCGATTCTTCAGATCCTGTTGGTATGATTCCCTTTTGGATATATCTGATTAGACTGTTTCATAAGAACTTGCTGCAGATGCAGATGTAGAACTCTTAAACGCTTCTTTTGGCTTTCTATATAGGTCCTGCTCAGGCGCTTGTTGAGAAGCCTTTCTTTGAAACGTTAGCTAGAGCGTTGAAGCCTGGAGGTATTCTTTGCAACATGGCTGAAAGTATGTGGCTCCATACTCATCTTATCGAAGACATGATCTCCATTTGCCGCCAGACATTCGAAAACGTTCAGTACGCGTGGAGCAGCGTCCCAACATATCCTAGGTATAACTTAAAACTCTACTTTTCTTCTAATCAGATCTCGTAGTCTCTTTCTTACTCATGAAGTGAGGCAGCAAACATCTTTTTTGTATTGTAGCGGCGTGATTGGTTTTGTCTTGTGCTCTACCGAAGGACCTGCTGTTGATTTCAAGAACCCTATCAACCCTATTGAGAAACTAGACGGTGCCATGACCTATAAACGAGAAATGAAGTTTTATAACTCTGATGTAAGTTTCTAAACTCAAGACTGTGACTTTGTAGATTCACTTGAACAAGATTCTAATCTTTCTTTCCAAAACAGATGCACAGAGCAGCTTTCGCACTGCCCACATTCCTGCGGAGAGAAGTGGCTTCACTTCTTGCTTCTTCTTGACGTCTCTTTTGCTTTGACTGTTTACTTTATCCCTCCCTCATATATAAAACTCTTAAGAGAGACTCTTCTTTATAAAGAGGAATTGAATAATTGAATGAGAGGAGAGGCTTTGTATCTCTAAGCTCATTTTTATATATTAAAAGACTAAATATTTTTATATATCCTTGGCTTTTAATGAATTGTTTTTGTTTTTATAAGTTCAATCAATCATATACATATACATGGTAGTGTTTAATCAATCAATCATCACTATTGAAATCTGGTTCTGCTGGTTTCTGAAGCAGCATAGGCGGCAAACGTTCCTGCAGCATCCTCGTAGGTTTCCTCACCGACCCGCTCCTACGTATAGTCCGCAATATATTAGCAGCGAACCTCGACGCGTACATAGTCGCGCCGAGGCTCGGCGAGCTTCCACAAGCCTCCTTAGCCAGAGCGTCCTGCAACCTGTTCTCTTCTTCTTTGAGAGACTCCTCCAGCTTCTTCTTCACGTGTCGCCTCCACGCGGCTTGTATGAAACAAGCCGCCCAAGTCCTCCACTGCTGCGAGTAGAACCTGAAAGTGTGCCTCAGCTGTTTGCTGTGGAGACGCCTGAACTGAGAAGCCACGAACTTGAGGTCGTCGGCTTTGAGCGCGAATGCTTCGACCTCGACGAGAGCTCGGACGGTTCTCGTCGAGATCGGGAGGTTCGAGGATGTGTGCGGGTCTAAGGCCCATGTCAGAAGCTCCTCGCCGCAGAAATCGCCTGCGCCGAGATGCTCTGAGTTGAAGAAACCTGTTCTTCCACCGTTTGTCGTCATCGTCAGGAGCTTCCCGCGCATTATGAAGAGCATCTCGTCCACGGGGTCTCCTTCTCTCACGATGTAGCTTTCCTCTGTGTACAGCACTGGTTGCAAACGGTCGCATAGCGCGTCGAGGAGCTGCTCGTCCATTTTCTCGAACATAGGAACCTGAAAACATATAAAGATATATGGTTAAGAATGTGACGATGACCATAGACGTTTAATCCAAGTTGTGTCTTACTCGCATGAGAAGGGCGAGACAGAGGTGGCGTTTGATGTCGCGTCTAAGGTCTTTAGGGAGATTGCTAAGAAGATTCTCTTCGTCAACGCCTCTAGTCTCTTGCCACTTGTACTGCTCGTAGCGCCTGATTCTTTTCCGAAGATTCTCGGGGAGTAAACGGTGAGCCATCCACTGCTCAGCGTCTCTTCTCTTGACTCTCATCTCCTCCAATCTTGTGGTTGTCGATTGCAGATACGTCTGCACGTTTTTTTTGTTTACTTACAAACAATAAGCAAATGATTTTGCAAACAGTGTAGCACATATGATGAAACTAGGACTAACCTGCATGTTACCAATCAAGAACGAGAACAGAACCAGTCCTGAGATAGAAATGAAGACAGCGAAACAAATCTCCCATATGTATGTACTTGTTTGAAGGTTTTGACCGAGCGAACTGGATCAAGAAACACACAAACAAAGATTCATGAACTTGCTGTTTTTTTTGTGAATGATTTTGAACTTGCCATGTATGATGTAATCTCAGTACCTGAGGTTTTGAAGACCCCACCAGAAGCAGTAAAAGAACTTCTGAGGGAAATCTTGAGACTCAACCACACCCGACTGAAGAGCGTTAAGGAATATCCCAAAGTCGAAAAGCGTTGCGTTCGGTGTCTGAACAGGACAAGAATCGTTGAGGAAAGCGTTGCCTCCTGCGGCTCTATGGTCACAGTACAAGGAAGTGATGTCGCAGATGTTCCTGTTTCTGTTGCAAGCTTGTTTCCAACACACAGTTTCGCGCTCGATAGAGAACAAGTACCAAAAAGCACCAAACACCTGCCACAAGTCACCGGTTTATAAGCTTCTGATCATCCTAAGAAAGAAACAAATAGCTTTGAATGTTCTTAGGATGAGGTTTTTATTTAAGAGCCGGTCCTTACGCCATATTGATTGCAGGGTTATTAGGGTGGGGTTCTTAACATAATATAAGAACTGTCTCTTAACTTTTAACTAAAAAAATTAAGAGACGGTTCTTAAATAAGACAATTCTTAGTTTTCTAGTTAAAATTAAGAGAAGATTCTTATATTACGTTAAAAACCCCACCCTAAGAACCCTATAATAAACATGTCTTTAGTATTTTTTAATTAAAATTTAAGAGACGGGCTAAGCTAAGAACCCCACTTTAAGAAATCCGTGTTTAATCACGGTCGTAGGAAGGAATAGGACTCACATGACTAGCGAGCATGTAGAGGAAGAGATTGAAAGCAGCTCCTGCCCAAGCTGTCTCAGTAAGTATCCCTGAGGTTCTCGTCACTTCCTTGTAAAGCGGATAGATTCTGATAAACCTCGGTATGTACTGGAAGAAAACTATAAACTTCAAAAGATTCTTCGTGTTCAAAGACCTCGAGCCTCTCATATGCGGGATGATAATCAAAATCACGACCTGCGGAAGCGGAAGAACAGCGAGAATATCGATGACGAAATGAGAGGACAAGTAACGCACAGCGATCTGCCTCGCGTCCTCGACGAGAACGCCTCTCCCGAAGACGCGAGAGGAAGGAGCGATGAAGCCGGTACGGAACTGAAAGATGATGTGGATGAGGTAGAAGATATCTGTGCAGGAGCGGAGGACGCTGGCGGTTATCTCCATCTTGTCGTCGAGGCCGAGGCACTTCTTGGCGTCGTCGACGACGGGGACGTAGAAGAAGAGAGGGTCGAGAGAGACGGCGATGATGCAGGCGAGGACGAAGATCTTGTTCCATTTCTGGAGGAAGGGTCCCTGAGGGTCGAGGATCTTGCGGGAGGAATGGATCCATCTGGAGAGGGATTCTTTGAAAGAGTAGGACTTGTAGGATCTCCTGAAGCTCGCGGAGCTTCTGTGGAGCTTGTCGGAGATTGAGGTTATCGTTCTCCGGAGGATTCCGTTTGGTTGTGGTGGCTCGTTTCTACCGGAGTATTCCGCGTCGGAGGTCTTGTCGGACTTCCAGTCTTGAAACCTGATTTTCCAAACAAGTGGAGAAAAATAAAATCGAATTTAAGGTTTTTTTGAGAAAGTAGGAGACAGATGTGAAGAAGTGAACTGGGGTTTGGTTTGAGAACAACTGACCTAACAAACTTCTCTTGTCGGAAATTCATTTTCTTTTTGGAGAAGGAAAAAACTTCAAAGTCGCAGAGATTTCACCTCTTCTTATGAAGACAACATCGAGTAGTAGGTACCCTCCTCTTCTTTGTCAAATTTCAACACTTTTTTTCAAAGTAGAAATCAGACAGAACACGAACAAGTGTTTTTGTTTCCGAGACTCAAGTAGATTAGAGGAGAACTTGAGCAAGGACAACTATAAAAAGGGGAAAAAATCACTGTTTGAACTCAACAAAAAAAAAGAAAAAGAGAAATAAAAATCGAGTCTTTGTTTTGTTTTTCCTCGGAAAGAGAGAGAAAGACAAAGATAGAAGAAGAGAAAAAACGAACCCAGAAACAAAAGAAGAGAGAGAGAGTGATGATAATGGAGATGGAAGAAGAAGAAAGAAGCTATTGAATCATGAAAGCGAAGCCTTTATCGGAAGACAGAGAGGACGGGAGGAGTTTCCACGAAAGTCATAGACTTTTCCTGTTTTTTTAATATTTTTTTTTTCCTTTTTTTGCTAATTTCTTTTTTTTCACTGTTTTTGTGAGTTTTTTTTTTAAGTCATCCAAAAAAGACAGTTATACTCTGCAACTCCTTTGATATTTTTTAAAGAAACATGCACAACTTAGGGAGAATTACCAATTGTGACTCAAAACTTGGAGTCAAACCCAAAAGAGTACCCCAACTTGGGTCAAAGGCAAAAGTAACTTAAAAGGCTATTGAAATTACAACTATCTCCTTGTGAACAAACAAAAAAACGGATTTTTTTTTACGTTTCTACCCCTCGCAAGTCGTCTGTAAACAGACGACTTGAAAATAAGTCGTCCAGACGACTTTAAGTTAAGTCGTCTGGACAGTTATTCTTAAACATAATTTAAAAATTTTGTAAAAAATATTTTGATAAGTGAAAAATTGGAATTATGTAATTAACATATGTCTTAAGAGATATAAATTAATATATAACAAATTTCAATTGTTTTCAGCCCAGATGAGTGAAAGTAGTGAGTCATGATATTCTTTAGTTTATGTTTCATCAACATATGTTGTAGTATTGTATGTGTTCTTAGGGTTAGATTTTGGAAAGCATTAAAACCGTTTTTGAAAATTTTTAAAATTACCTAGGCGTGTTCGTTTCTGTGTATAGTAAACACTATTGAAGTATAATTTGATTTTATAACGTGGTTAGTAAGTTAATTTAGTCATTTTAGTTTAGGGGTTCATTTTAGGGTATTGGACGACTTAATATTTAGTCTTCTGTTCCCAGACGACTAAATATTAGGTCGTCTGATGTACATTATCAGCCAGAATAAGTCGTCTAAACCGGACCAAACCTTAAAGTTTACCAATGTACTTTTAAAGCTAACCGGATTATTTACCCAATATATAAGGTGATTTTTTTTTTTTTTTTTCATTTTCCGCGAACAGAAACCCTAACAGTTCTCTCTCACCGGCGATATCAAAGGCGATTCGAATTCCCACTATTTCCGAACAACCATCGTTCTCAACGTCGGCTATCTATCTCACTTCATTCTCACCGTTGTCGCCGCAGCTTCTTCTAACCCTAGCGCCGCCGATTCCTCTAAACCCTAGCGCCCCCGCTTCCACTATTTCCGAACAAACCGTCGCCCTCGCCACCGTGCTCACCAACGTTCTCACCGCCGCTTACTCTAAACACTAGCTAGCACCGCCGTTTCTTCTAAACCCTAGCGCCGCCGCTTCTTCTAAACCCTAGCGCCGCCGCTTCTTCTCTGTAAACCGTAGCGCCGTTTCTCTGTAAACCCTAACGCCGGTAAGTCATCAAACTCGTGGAAAAGATGAACATAAAACGTTGTCTCTTTCAATTTACTCATTCTCACCGTTTCACGTTTATTTTTTCAGATCTATAACCACAATGACGAGTACTCGAACTCCTTCTGCGACTAATCAGGTCCGCTTGAAATTTTTCTACTGGAAGACTTGTAAGTAAGTCGTCTGGAAAGTCTTCAACCTGGACGACTTAGTACGTCCATTTGGAAGACTTTCCAGACGACTTAAATATAAGTCGTCAACTAAGTCGTCCAGTTGGACGACTTTCTAGACGACTTATATTTAAGTCGTCTACTAAGTCGTCTGGAGTAACAATTAAGGCGTGATTGATTTAGCTTGTGTTCTGACTTCTATTGTTGTCTTTGATTATTTTGCAGACAAAAAGGATGGATATTCCAGAACTCCCCCGTAGGTTATACACATTAGGGGAAGAGCCAGAACCCCACAATAGCATTTCGTATCATACGGATAACACGAAGTTGCATACTGCTCTTAGGGAAGCTCTCACTGATGCTGAATTTGAAGAGCTCAAGGAGTCGAGATTGGGAGTTTTCATCAAGTTCAAGGAGCAGGGATTTGGTTGGGCTTCAAGGCTGGTTCACCACTTGCTCGGTTTAAAGCTGGACATTAAGAAGAAGTACGAGATGTGGTGTCTCGTTGGTCCAGAACCTGCGAGGTTTTCACTGTTAGAGTTTGAAAACATCACTGGTCTAAACTGCGACTACATCGAGGACCTTGAGACACCAGAATGTGAAGTTACCCCACAGATGGTTTCTTTCTGGGAGATGATGGGAGTTCATCGGGAAGCTGGGCCAAGTACTGATCAGATAATAGCAGCACTGAAGAGATGCGGGGATTGGTCCAGGGAAGATCGCAAGCGACTCGCGTACCTTTCCATCTTCACTGGATTCATTGAAGGGAAAAAGTTCTCAAGCGCTACACGAGCTACTCTCGCAAGGCTAGTGATGGATTTAGAAAGGTTTGAGAATTATCCATGGGGGAGAGTCGCGTTTAAGGTGCTGATGGACTCTTTGTGGAACAAAGATATTACTGGCTGTTACACCGTGGATGGCTTTATACAAGTTCTTCAGGTCTGGGCGTACGAAGCTATTCCGGGATTGGGTGCTAGTATTGGTCTACCCAGAGCAAACAGTCCGTCTCCACCGATTCTGGCTTACGACGGCAGCAGAGGCCGCAGATTCATGAAAGCTGCTATCTTGAGTCAGGTACCTTTCCATCTTCACTTAATTAAGTCGTCCGGAAGGTCTTCCAGCTGGACGACTTAGTAGACGACTTATTATAAGTCGTCTGGAAGGTCTTCCAGCTGGACGACTTAGTAGACGACTTATTATAAGTCGTCTGGAAGGTCGTCCAGCTGGACGACTTAGTTGACGACTTATAATTAAGTCGTCTATTTAGTATTTTGTTTCAAATATCTAACTCGATTCTTCTTCTATTTACTGCAGACCCGCGTGATCAACTTTGTTGAGAAGGACATTAGTGAAATGTGGCCAAAATGGGACTCTGAGGTTGATGACGTGCCCGCGGAGAACATCATTAAAGTGATGTATGATCGGAGACCGTGGAAGTGGACCATGGATTGCTGGGAAGTCACTGGTACAAAACCCAAGTTTGTGACTCCATCGAAAAGAGCCAAAGAGATGGTTGTGGAGGAGGTGGAGGAAGACAATCAGAGACCTCGGAAGAAAGCTCGTAAAGAGGCTCCTAAAGAGGCTCCTAAAGAGGCTAGAGAAGAGGCTCCTACAGAGGCTACAGAAGAGGCTACAGAAGAGGCTAGAGAAGAGGCTAGTTGGGTGACCAGAGAGGAGTTAGAAAACATGTTCAAGGACTTAGGTGACATGATGAAAGAGGGGTTTAAGAAGTGCATCAGGGAGATTAGGAAGATCTCCGATAGATTGGAAGCTGTGGAGAAGAAGGTTGGTGTCACCAATCAGGCTACCCCTCAAGCCCCAGAAACCGGGGTTAGTAAAAAACACCCTACCCCACAAGCCCCAGAAACCGGGGCTAGTAACAAACAGACTACTCCTCAAAAGGATCAGCCTCCACTTCAAACCAATCATCCTACTCCTCCCACCAGACAGCCTGCTCCTCAAAAGGCAAAGCCTACTCCTCAAAAGGCGAAACAGCCTGCTCCTCAAACTAAACAGCCTGCTCCTCAAACTAAACAGCCTGCTCCTCAAACGAAACAGCCTGCTCCTCAAACTAAACAGCCTGCTCCTCAGACGAAACAGCCTGCTCCTCAAACGAAAAAGCCTTCTCCACAAAAGAAACAGCCTTCTCCTCTGCCCAAAGAGGTTAATATCAAATCTTTAAGTCGTCTGGTCTTTGTATAGATTTGTAAATATATAAGTCGTCTGGAAGGTTTTCCAGCTGGACGACTTACAAATAAGTCGTCTGAACTCCAGCTGGAACCAAATCCTCTCCCAACTTTTATTTAAGTCGTCCAGGGTTAACTTGTTCTCTTTTATTGCAGAGATTGTTGCCGGAGGATACAGCAGATGAGGCGATCTCGGTATATAAGATCTTGCCGGAGGATAAAGCAGATGGTGTCACCTCCAAAGAGATTGTTCCTCTCACTTCCACTGACCAACCGAGCTTCGCTTCCAACGATCAACAACCGAGCTTCGCTTCCACCGATCCAGCTTCAGCTTCAGAACCGAGCCTGGTTGTATTGGACCAAACAGCTCCCACTGCTTCTGTGCGTGCAAGGAGTGAACGAACGAAGAAACCTGCTCCCACGCAGATATCTCCTTATACGGCAGAGAGAAGGAAACTCCTTAGAGTGGGATGAATGTGCTGAGGCAGAGGTATAAGGAGAACCCACAATGTTTCCGGAGCGAGCGAATGTGCTTCCTGGATCACAACTTTACCCAGTCTTGGAGAGAACAGTATCTGGTCTTCAAAACATCGTCGTCTGATCACAATGGTTTAGGAAAAATGCTACCTAGTGGGGCGGCGAGTTTGTATGACGGATCAATGCC